>NC_040105.1:52416212-52615213 GCF_003369695.1 Bos indicus x Bos taurus
GATACATTCCTAATTCACACTTCTAGATGTTATTATGCTGAAATTTTAAAAATTTCTATGTCCAATTGTTCATTGCTATATACAGTTGGTATATATAATTGTTTTGTGTATATTGATCTTGTATCTTGCAACTTGGGGAATTATTAGTTCTAGTAGTTTGTTGTTTGGTAGATTCAATTGGATTTTCTACAAAGAGTTACATCTTCTATAAAAAATAAAGTTTTATATAACTATAAAAATATAGTTTAACTCCTTTCCCATCTGAATGTCTTGCCTTTTTTTCCTCTCTCTTTTCTTTTCTTATCTGATTGCACTGGCAAGAACCTCCAGTACAATGCTGAACAGAAGCGATGAAACCAGACATCCTTGTGTTGTCTCTGATGTTGGAGGGTAAAACTTTCAGTCTTTCACCACTAAACGTAGTGTCAGCTGTGGATTTTTTGTAAATGCTCCATGTCAGGTTGAGAGGTTCCCTTACATTCCTAGTTTTTTCTTTTTAAATCAGGAATGGATATTGGATTTTGTCAAATGTTTTTCTGCATTTATTGCAATAATCATACGGGATTTGGAGGGGGATTGTTAACATGATGAATTGCAATGACTGATTTTCTAATGTTAAGTCAGTCCTGCATTCCTGAGACAAACTCCACTTGGTTATCTTTCAAAATATATTGTTGGATTTGATTGGATAAAATCTTGTTTACAATTTTTGCATTTCTTGAACTTTCACTTTTGACACTTTCCTAAAATATGCCTCCCCACTAAGCACTTACTTTCAGTATGACTCACTCCTCCTGTTCATATCCTCTAGATTCTGTCTGAGATAGTTACTAAGGCTGGGAATTTCCCTAAACTCAGAGGGGGCCCAGAAGAATTTAGAACAAAGACTGAAAGCATTTCTGATGTGGTCAGTCCTACCTCTGAGAGTGTGATTCAACTCCTGACAGTAAACTTGCTTTCCAACAGACTCATGTCCTCAACCTGAAGAGCCATCACACCCTTTAAAAAGCCTCTCAGTACCTGACAGCTTAGTTCCAAAAGAGAATTATTAAGTGCTTAGGAAATCCCTTACCCTAGATTGCCTCCCCTGGTGGCTCAAACAGTAAGGAAGCTGCCTGCAATGCAGGAGACCCGGGCTAGATACCTAGGTCAGGAAGATCCCCTGGAGAACAGAATGGCAACGTACTCCAATATTCTTGCCTGGAGAATTCCATGGACAGAGGAATCTGGCGGGCTATAGACTATGGGGTCGCAAAGAGTCAGACACAACTGAGCGACTAACACTTACTTACTTATCCTAGATTAAGCCTCACTATCAGTGATCCCCCATTTGGTATTGTTCTGGTCCAATGAGGAAATAGCCAATGTGGGTCATCTCTCAAGAGGGGTTTACCCTTCCTGTTTTCCCACTGAAGAATCCTAAACCATTCTGACTGCCTAATGAACTTGATATCCCACAGCCTAAAGTACCCAAATAACCCCTCTAAATTCCCAAATTTGTGTTTTTTGAGAATGGTTTTCATTTCTAAGAACGCTTACTACCTGCCAGTCTCTAAACACATTAGATACATTTACTCATTTAATACCCTCAATAACTATGTGAAGTAAGTACTATTAGTATCCACATTTTTATAGAAGATAAAACTAAAGAATATAGAGGTTAAATGACTTGTCCAGCTATGAAATGGCAGATCTAGGATTTGAAGCCAGGCAGTCTGGAATACTGCACCACCATGCTATCAAGTGACAAATGTGGCACTGACGCATGCTTCACAGTAATGGAGCCCCTCCCTCAATATCATATAAACTCCAAGTCTTCAGAATATGTTGTTTTTGGTATCTGTGATGCCTCTGGCCACATCTGGTAGCCAGTAAGTTTCTCCCTGATACCCAAATACACATACTTAGAAACAAAAACTATGCAAGGAAAAGAACACTTTTTTTGAAAGACACTATTATTTAATGTCCTCAGAGTGACAAGAAAAAAATACTGCATTCATGAAGCAAGATCAAGAAGCTATACAAAGAAACATTCAAAGAACAACAACGATGAAAAGCCCTTAGAGTTAAGCAACAATCAAAGAAAGATCTTCAAAACAGCCAGAGAAAAAGAACACCTGAAAAAAAAAGGCAAACTGACAGCAGACTTCTCAACAGCAACAGTGGAAACCAGAAGACAGTGCCACAGTATTTTATAAGTGTTAAGAGAAAAAGAGGTAATTCAGAATTGGGGACCCAGCAAAACCTATCTTTCAAGAAGAATAAAATATAATAAAGGCATTTACAGATAAATACAGATTCAGACAGCTTCCTGTTAAGAGATCTGCACTCAAGGATCTAAAGTATTTATTTCAAGAAGGAAACTTATCCCCAAAAAGGAGGTCTGAGGTTTAAGAAGGAGGGTGAGCAAATAAAATAGTAAATAATTATTTAAACACTGACTGCACAAAATAATATTGTTAATGTCCATCTAGTATACATGTTAATATCTTCCTTAGAAAAGAAAGAACTAAAATAGTAGACAAACATAACATGTAAATTGGGAGACATTAGTATTTGATAAAATCCTCGTATTGTTTGGGGTGGGGGATTATGATACTATTTAGACTTTACACTGAATATTTATGGTAAATTTTCTAGACTAACCACTAGAAAATCTCTGGAGGGACTAATCAAGAAAGAGAGAAAAGGCACAAAATAAATAATATGAACAACATAAAAGATAAAGCAGAAATTATACAACAAGAGGATACAATTAATTTGAGAACTTAGATGAACTGGACCAACTAATTTATTTACTGGATGAGCCCTCTAATAACTCTGACCAGACAAATATGGTAGATGACCAAAGGTGCAAAAATCCTAAAGAATTTATTAGCAAAACAAATCTAAGGATGAGTAAAAAAAGATTTAACATAAGATGAAAATGTTGGGTTCATTCCAGAAATGCAAGAGCCAATTAACATTAGAAAGCTCCTGTAACAAGGCAGCCCTGTGGCTCTGAGGGTCCAGCTCGGTCCTCTTTGTTAGCCTCAGAAAGAGGGGGAAGCTAAAGGTAGGTCCCCTGGGGAGGGGGGAGTCTCTTGAGAGGGCAGGCTGGGGAGGGGTCCGAGGCTTGTGAAGGCTCCCACCTCGCATATATACCCTGTTACAAGAACATACTCTGAGGTAGGTGCAGTAACTTCATTTTACTAAGGCTTTTAAAAAGGTTAGGAAACTTGACCAAGGTCCCAGTGTTTGTAAGTAGTTGAGCTATAATCCAAATCCAGGTTGGTCTGGATCTTCAGCTCATGTTCTTAACCACTAGGCCATTCTCCCTTTAATACTGGTGTTCAGTAAATGGTGGTCAGGTGCCAAGTACCTCACATATGCTTTAATACCCACAACTATTCAAGGTGGGTATCCAACTCATTTTACTGATGAGTAAACTGACACTTAAAGAGAGGACAGGTGACATGGCTAAGGTCACACAACCAAGATATGGGGGCTCCATACTTGAAACTGGGCTTGCCAGACTCTACAACTAACTTGTTCTAGATTATTAGAGGTATGAATTAATCCTAGAGGAGGTTAACCCTAACGTCCGAGAACAAGATAGGCAGGCCCTGTCCATTCCCTAAAAGATGAATAGTCTTTATGTCATGGTTGATATCAGGAGTCAGAAAAACTCCTCTCCACGAGATCTCTATACAAGTTGTTGAGGGAGACTCCATAACCTCCAGGACAGTGGGAATGACCCCAACCCCAGGGGAGGTACAAAGGAAGCAGGTAATATAAACACTATCATCTATTTAAGGAATACAGGAACGTTGGAAGCTGGTATGGACAAGTTTGAGGACAGTCGTGTCCAACCAACTTTTCATTACTTTTCTGGAGTTTACAGATTAGCATGTCAGAGGAGGTCACAAACTCCTCATGTCAGAATTTTGGTCTCCTAGAATGATCTCACAGAAAAAAAGGTGAACACTGAATGCAATTAGACTGGTGTACAGCACATTGTTTCCCATCTTTGGGCCTTTGCATGCTGTACCTTTTGCCTGGACTGCCTTCCTCTCCTCTTGCTAGTCATCTAGAAGATTCCTACTCATCTTTTTTAGAGTCAGTTCACGTACCACCTCTTCCAAGAAGCCTTCCTTGGTACCCTGAGCTGGGTTGTGTGTTCGATAGGGGCTCTCACAGTCTCTTGTATCGTCACAATTACTGCACTGACCACTGCTCTGAGTTGACGGTTCTGTGTCTGAGAACACGCCTGTTCATCTCTGTGTCCTCAGTGCGGGACAGGAGGCCTGATACATACTAGGTGTCCAGTCAACTTTGCTGCAGTGAACTTATAACTAGTTGGCTGGTTAAAACCAGTGTGACAATGATTAATGAACTGATGTTGGCCCAGAGAGGGTGTCTCTAGGGGCATGCCACAGGGACCTGTGTGTATTGACAGCATTCTGATGAAATCAGTGGGTTACAAAAAGCCAGGGGAGTAGGCCACACATTAAACAGAATTAGTATCTAAACAGTCATGGGTAGACAGAAACACTGGAGCCATGCTGGCCCACAAGGGGGTTAGGGGAAAAGCCAGGATTAAAACCTCACAACCTGTTGTAGCCTTTACAATGGAAAAAAATTTTCTGAACTGAAACTTACCTCCCTGAAGTGTCCACCATTATGACAGCACTTACTATGTTCCAGGCTTTATACCAGCTGCTGTACCACCACCCCCAACCTAAATACTACAGAAAAAGTCTAATGGGGGTGATCTGCTTGGCCTGGGGACCAAGAAACAGTTTCTCACAGGCTGGAGAAAGGAGGATCCTAGCTGGGACCAAAAGGCCTAATGAGAGCAGCGGCTTTGGTTTTCACCAAGTAAACAGGTAGGCATGACAACACAGCAGTCTGAGGGCTGTTTGAGAAAGAGGCTGGTTCACCTTCAAGAGCCCAGGGTACAGAGCCAGTCATAAAGATGGGGTCTTGTTACTACCCTATCAACTCTGAACCTGCTTCTCAAAAGAATCCAGAAGCTATCCTCACTGCTTTTTACAGCCCCTATCCTTCTGAACAATGACACTCGAGCTCCTCTGCATGGCACGAAAGGCCTTCATGCCTAGTTGAGTTCTCAATGCGTTTCTCCCTCTATCCTCTACATTAACTCATTCATTAATTCACTCAGTTTATTCCAAAAATATTTATTGAGTGTCTATTAAATATGACTATGCACTGTTCTTAGCACTAGAGAGACAACTATGGACAAAACAAGAGTCCTTGCTTTGTGAAGTTTACAGTCTATTATGGAGAGACAAACACTGATCACAGTAAATAAATACAATGTATCAGGTGGTCATCAGTGATTTGTAGAAAAATATAACATAAAGAAGGATAAGGGTATAGAAAGTGCTGGTGAATGGGGCTATTTTAGATATGTCAGTCAGGGAATGCTTCTCTAGGGAGGTGACATTTGAGCATACTGGAAGTGACTGGGTAAGTCATCAGATTATCTGGGAAGAAGCATATTCTAGATGTGAGACTAGCAAGTATAAAGGCTCTGAAGTTGGGAGGGCGGGGGTATCTGACATGCTTAAGGAACACAATGTGGTTGGAGAACAGTGAGTAACGGGGAGAGTGGAAGATCAGAGAGGTGATGGGGACCAGGTTGTGTAAAGACTTTTGGGCCATGGTGAGGGCTTTGGCTTTTATTCTAAGGGAGCTGGGAGCTATGGGAGAAATTTGAGCAAAGGAGGGACATGATCTGATATGAAATTTAAAAGAATATCAGAGAAGAACTAGTAATGGTATTAGAACACTGGGCAAAAGAAAAAAAAAAATCCAGTTACTAAGAAAACAAAAAGGCATACAACAGAGGATATGTAATCCAACTGTACTATGTAGTTGGATGTGAACAATATTTATAACACCATACTTAGAGAGACAATGATTACTGGTTGAATAATAATTGTATAAAATGTTTAAAGAAATAATAAATGCAATCACAAACATGAGCAAGCAACAAGAGATTAGGGATGACTGGGAAGATTAGAAAGTGAAATACATGAAGTTTGTATAAGTGAAAAAACATAATTCTTGAAATAAAAAACTCAGTGGACAGATTAAACAGCAGATCAGACACAGTTGAAGAGAGAATCAATAAGCTGAAAGACATAGCTGAAGAAATTGCCTAGAATGAAGTTCAGGAAGACAAGATAATAGAAAACATCAATGAGACATTATGAGATATGGAAGATAGAATGAGGAGGTCCAAAATATGACCAACTGAATTCTGAGAAAGAAAATATAGAAAGAATGGAAGACAGGCAATATTTGAAGAGACAATGGCTGAGAATTTCCCAGAAATTATGAAAAACATAAACCCAGAGGCATGAAGAACATCTCCAAAGTATAATACTAAAAAAGAAATACATATGTAAACACTGATAGAATGAAACTGCAGAATCCCCTGAATAACCACCCCCCAAGAAAAGAGAAAAAATAGCAATTAGACAGATAGTGGACTTCTAATATTACCTATAACAAACTATGTTTTAAGAATGAGAATAAACAAATTCACATATAATAAAGACTAGGAGAATTTAACACCAACAGACATGTACTGTAAGAGCAGTTAAACACTGTAATCATAATGAAGGAAAATGATCCCAGAATGATGTCTGAGATGCAAGAATGTACGCATGTAAATCCAAACACATACTATCTAGGTAAAATATACTAATGATGTTATATTAGTGAGGTTAGGGGAGAAAAAGGAACAAACAAACATACTCAAAAAAATAACATGTAGTTACGACAGGAATAACTAGAGTTGAAGGCTTCAAAGGTTCCTGAATTCTTCAAGAGGGAGGTTAAAATACTGTTCAACTTTAAACCTTGTAAGTTAAACATGTATGGTAAAATTTCAAGGATAACCACAGAAAGAATGGGAAAAAAATTGGCAAATTCCAAAGAGTAGGAAGGAAAAAATTAATCAAAAAAGCAAACAAACAAATTTCAAAACTATAAAAGCAGGCAAAAAAAAAAGAGAAAAATGAAGCATCAAAAGGCTGGTAGTAGGAAATAGAGGTTAAAAAGTATGGTGGTAGAAACAAGTCAAAATATATCACAATAAATATAAACAGACTAAAATCATCATTAAAAAAGAGATCATTAGATTAGACTTTTTAAAAGGTCCAACTATATGCTATTCCCAAGAGATATAATTACAGTATAAAGGCATGAAAATGTTGAAGAGTAAAAGGATGGAAAATTATATAACACACAAATCCTAACAAGAAGAAAAATTTGTGTTGCTATATTAATGCAAGATAAAACAGACAGGAAGAATGCATCATCAGGAATAGAGAGGGTCATTACATGCTTACCAGGAATATATAACAATTCTTAATTTGAATATTCCTAATAAAATACTCTCAAAAATAAAGGAAAAAGAACTACAAGGAGAAATAAACAAATCACCATCATAACTGCATATTAATATACCTTACAATTATTGGTATATTATTATCCAAAATTCAGTTTATATATAGAAAATGTGAACAATACAATGAACAAATTTGATAACAGACTTATATAGAACTCTGTATTCAACAATTAGAGAACATACAGTCTTATAAAGCACATAGGAGACATTCAAAAATATTGATCACTAATAAGCCATAAAACAAGTCTCAATAAATATCAGTTTTTAATCACACAGATCACATCCTCTGACTATAATGCAATTAAGACAGACTTCAGTAACACAGAGATAAATTTTAAAATCTCCAAATATTTAGAAACACACTTCTATATAACTCGCAAGTCAAAGAAGTAACCATGATGGAAATGCTGAAGTACTTGGAACCAAACAGTAACAAAATATGACATGTTTGAACCTGTAGAAAAGCAGTAGTTAGAAGGAAAGTTATGTCCTTAAATGTGCAAATAAGAAAACAAGAAAGGCTGAAAATTAATGAGCTCAGTGTCAAATTTAAGAAATTAGAAAAATAACAACAAAATAAATCCAAAAAATGTGGAAGGAAGGAGATCAAAAAAGATAAGAGCAGAAATTAAAGAAATAGAAAACAAAGACAAAATAGAGAGAAGCAACAAAGCCAAAAGCTGGTTCTTTGAAAAGACTAATAAAATAGACAAACCTCTGGTGAGATTGATCAAGAAAAAAAGTGAGAAGGCACAAATTACCAATATTAGCAATGAAAAAGGAGACATAACTACAGATTGTATACAGCAGAAAATAAAAAAATAAGGAAACTTTATGCCAGTAAACTTGAGAAGGCAGACAAAATGGACCAATTCCCAGAAAACTATAACTTAGCAGAATTGATTCAAGACAAAAAAGAAATCCTGACTAGTCCTGTATTAAATGAAGCAATAGATACAACTTTTTCTACTAAAAAACAAACACAAGAACAAAAAATAACAGGAGACAATTTCCCAGTTGATAAGTGGATGACAGGTAGGTGAAAAAATACTAATCCCCTTAGACCTGGAGTGTCCACACAGGACCTAAGGCAGTGGAGACCCTAGGCAGGCCACTTCTCTCTATGGGCAGCCTCCTGTTGAGATCCTTAGAGGGTGGCCCTTAGTGAAATGGGGTCTGACAAATCCCTTTGCAGTCCCTAAAGGTGGTGAGCATGAATGACTAACATCCAGCACTCAGTTATAGCACTGCGCTAAGCGGGGCCAATGAGGAGCTCTAAGACTTGGACAGCCTCTTCAGTAGCCAGCTTCTGTAGTCTTCTGCTCACTGAGGACAAGGGGCCCGTGGAGCTGCTGGAGAAGTCTGTGTTCCAGTTGCCAAGAAATACCACACACGACCCAAGTTGTGACTGGATGGGGTGGGGCTGGGTGCAGGGAGGCCAAGCAGAGGCTTCTGGAGAATGTAGCTCCAAGGAGAAGCCCTGAAACTGTCTTCACGATATCAGATACTTCTATCCGTTTGCAGCTGATGAGCCCTTTTAATGGTGTCCAAGCTAGCTGCAGGGTGATGGTTCTAACAATGATGCATGTTCTGCAAATAAGAGCTTCATCATTATTTTGAAACAGTTAATACAAAAGAGTTCAATTGGATCTGAAATCTAATCACATTATCACAAGAAATTTTTAAAAATATATTTGTCAGTGAAACAAAAGCTGTTAGATATCATTTCACTTGTTAAACATTTTTAAACAACTTAGAAGTTGGTTTTAAATACTTTATCACCTAATTGTACAAAAAAAGATTTTTACTGATGGTGACTGTTAAGAATTTGAAGAATACTTTATTAAAAAGTCTTGATCAGGATTTGTGTGTAGCCATTTCAAGCATAAAACTTGATATAAAATAAACATGTTAAGGAAGCAAATTTCAAGTTTTAAATTAAAAATTTTGAAAATATTTAAAGTTTAATATTCACTCAATATTAAAAATGAAAACATCAGACCAAGGTGGTTTCACAGGAGAATTCTACCAAACAGATCATTCCAATAGCATCTTCCAGAATATTGTAAACGAGGGAACACTGACTCATTCTATGATGCAAGCAGGACTTGATGCCAAAAGCAAATAAAAACAGCCTGAGAAAGGAAAATCAAAGACTGGTTTAACTCATGAACACAGATACAGAAATCCTAAACAAAATATTAACAAACTGAATCTAGTATCATATAAAAAGGAAAAGATCATAACCAAGTTGTATTTACACCAGAAATGCAAATGTAGTCTAACATGTGGAAAATCTATAAATGTCATTTATCACATCATCAGATTATTGGAGGGAAAAAATATAATCATCCTAAGAAACAGAAAATGTATTAGACAAAGAATACAATACCCTTTCATGATTTAAAAACAATAAGAAAAACTTCTTATCATAGATGAATAGTATGCTGCTGCTGCTGCTGCTAAGTCGCTTCAGTCGTGTTCAACTCTGTGCGACCCCATAGACGGCAGACCACCAGGCTCCCCCGTCCCTGGGATTTTCCAAGCAAGAGTACTGGAGTGGGGTGCCATTTCCTTCTCCAATGCATGAAAGTGAAAAGTGGAAGTGAAGTCGCACAGTCATGTACGACTCTTCGCGACCCCATGGACTGCAGCCTACCAGGCTCCTCCGTCCATGGGATTTTCCAAGCAAGAGTACTGGAGTGGGGTGCCATTGCCTTCTCCGAGATGAACAGTATAGAACTTGTTTAATCTGATAAAACCTGTAGGAATCTACAGCAAATATCATTCTTACTATGGAAAAGTCAGTGTTGTTTCCTCTAAAATATCCAACAAGTTAAGAAAGCCCACGACCATCTTTTCTATTTGCCATTGTACTGGCGGTCCTGGGCATCTCAGTAACACACAAAAAATAAAAGCATGAAGATTGGAAAGGAAAAAACAAAACTGTCATTATTAATAGCTGATATGGCAGTCAACATAGAAAACACAAAAGAATATATAGACATCTCAAAAGGAAGCAGGGCTCTTTGAGAAATGGTCAATTCTGGGGTTGGGGTTGGGGCAGGAAGATAAAAGACAAGTAGAGAGTATTTTGTAGAGCTGGCAAATAAGGAAGTACTTAAAAACAAAAGGATGGGGGCCATGTCAAAGGAACACAGAAGCCAAACTAAGAGCCTCCAGTAGCTAAAGCTGGAACAATATGAGCCACAGGACAAATAACAGTATTGGATTTATAACTCAAATTATTAAACAAATATATATCAGTTCATACTGACATAAGCAAGCAACTGAATAAATAAGTAAGCAAACAAATAAAGGAGAAGAAATAAATCTTTTTTATAGAAGAATTCCAGATACTATATGTAATTACACCCCCTTCCAGAGGTGGAGCTTTATTCCCTTCTCCTTGATGGTGAGCTAAATTCTTTCAAAGAAAAGACAGTGAAAAGGGAAAAAAATAGCAGCTTTATAGTGGAGAAATCTGGCAAACACTACCTTAACTAAGTGGTGAAAGTCAACCTCATCAGGGATGTCATAGGGATATCACATACTCCTGATATGATGCGATGGAAATGGCACTTGAACTCCGTGGTATTCTTTCCAAGACCAACCCCAGTCTAATTATGAGGAAAACTTCAGACAAATCCAAATTGAGGGACATTCTATAGTACATCTCAAAACTGTTAAGGTTATAAAAAACAAGGAGACTAAGAAACTATCATAGACCAGAAGACACAAAAGAGACATGACAACTTAAATGCATTGTGGTATTTGGAATTGGATCCTAGAACAGAAAAAGGACAATAGTGAGAAGACTATATAAAGTCTGAAGTTTAGTTAATAGTCATATACCAATGTTGTTTTCTTAGTTTTGATAAGCATATCACGGTGAAGAGTATACAGGAACTCTCCATACTGTTTCTTTATTTACTTTTCTATAAATAAAATTCTTCCAAAATTAAAAGTTTGCTAAAGGTAATGAAAGTTTAGCAAGATGAATGGCTATAACAACAATATAAAAAATCAACTTCATTTCTATACACCTGCAAAAGAGATAAAACATATTAAATAACACAATCTCATTTATAGCAGCAGATTAGAAATGAGATTTATAAACAGATCTCATCTATAAAAGTCATAAATAACAAGGAAAAAAACTAATACAAAATATGCAAAAACCTATGTAGAAAATTATAAAGCTCTACTAAGACATTCAACAATTTATTTAAAATGAAAGGATATATCATGTGTAGAGCCAGGAAGAGTCACCATGATAAACACAGCAATTTTCTTCAAACTGATCTATAGATTTACTCCAATTCCAATGTTTTTGTAGAACATGACAAGCTCATTCTGAAATGTGTTTGAAATAACAAAGGGCCAAGAATATATACTACTACTAAAGAAAAATAGGATGGGAAAATTTTGTTCTATTAAATACCAAGACTCTTTATGAAGCTAAATAATTAAAGATAGTGTAGTACTGATTCAGGGGCAAAAAGTCGGCCAATATCAGGGATCCCAGAAACAGACCTACACAAATATGAAACTTGGATGCATGACAGAAGTGGCACTTCAGATCATATCCATGGGGGCAATAACACAACTGGCTTTCTGCCCTATGACTCGTATCACACAAAAATCGATTCCAGTTAGATTGAGGACTTAAAAGTGAAAGGTAAACCTTTAACTTTTTATTAGAAGAAAATAAAGAATATCTTTATGACCACAGGTTAGGGAAGACAATACACAAAAAGAACTGGCTACAGAGAAAAAGTTGAATTGTTTAACTCACTTAAAATTAGGAATTTCTACTCATGCAAAGACACCATAAAGAAAAAAAACAAGGCCACAAACTGAGAGAAGATATTCAAAACATGTAACTGACAAATGATGAGTAGTATCCATGGAATTCTCCAGGCCAGAATACTGGAGTGGGTAGCCTTTCCCTTCTCCAGGGGATCTTCCCAACCCAGGGATTGAACCCAGGTCTCCTGCATTGCAGGTGGATTCTTTACCAGCTGAGCCACAAGGGAAGCCCAAGAATACTGGAGTGGGTAGCCTATCCCTTCTCCAGTGGATCTTCCCAACCCACGGATCTAACCGGGATCTCCTGCATTGCAGGTGGATTCTTTACCAGCTGAGCTATGAGGGAAGCTAAATAGCTAAGACTTTTCTGTTATTCAATAAAAATGATAAAAATATCCATTTTTAAAATGGGCAAAAGATATTAACAGTCGTTGCACAGATGAAACATGTATGACCAATAAACATGAAAAAGTGCTCTACCACATTAGTAATTTGAAAAATGCTAATTATGTCCACAAAGACTCACTATAATGACAAAAATTTAAAAGTGGGACAATATCAAGTATTGATAGGGTGTGTGTGAATGAATGGGACCTCTTATAAATTGCTGAAAGGTGTGTAAATTGGTAATAACAGTTTAAAATACATTTTGGCATAATCTTGTCAAGATGAATGTTTATAGGTCTTATTAACCAGAAATTCCATACATAGGTATATGTCTTGGAAAAGTGAGTGTGCAAGTGTACCAGGAGACATGTACAAGAATGTTCATACTAGCACTTTCTATAAGAGCAAAAGCTAGAAATGATCCAAATGCCCCTCAACATGTAAATGGATGAATAGTTTGTTTTGGGGTTACCCAATGAAATATTATACAGCATTGAGAATGAACAAGTTACAGCTACATGCAAAACAGGTGAATCTTGGAAATGCAATAGTGAGGGAAAAAAGTAAGTCACAGAAGACCACACATAGTATGATACTAGTTTTTTATGGATCTCACAGCCAAGCCAAATAAACAACATATTGGTTACACATCTCCAAAAATATGAATAAAAAATAAAAAAGAGGGAGATGGTAGGGAGGTTCAAAAGGAAGGGGATATATGTATACCTATGGCTGATTCATGTTGAGGTTTGACAGAAAACAATAAAATTCTGTAAAACAATTATCCTTCAATAAAAAATAAATTAAAAAAAATAAAGAGCAAGGGAATGTTAAATATAAGACTTAGGAGAATGGTAATTTCTGGCAGAGGGTGGAAAATGGGACAGAAAATGACAAAGGGATAAATGCTATCATTAATGTTGTTCTTGGGTGGAGGTGGAGTTCCTGGGTTTTCATTATTATTGTTATCTTTCTAATTCATGTACATAATGTATATATTCTTTTATTATATGTCTAAGATATTTTATAAGAACAAACACAGAATGGGAAAAGAGTAGGAAGAAATGAGTAGGAAGAATGATTTCTCTTTTGAAGAGTTTTGTTGTTAGAGAAATAGAAAAATAAATTCATATTTACAAGGGGATGTGGGACAAAGAGAGTTTTACATTTTTTAAAGATGGGAGCAACAGGAGATCGATGTAATGGCAGTGAGGACACTGATAAGCCAGCTATTCCTCTTAAACAATGAAAATATGGGCAAACCAATCAGTTCAAAACTCTGGCAATTAACAAGGGCATAAAATGAAGTGAAAATAATTGATCCAAAAGAAACAACTAAATCATGGCAAGATAGCAGGTTCTGTGTAACATTTTTGTGTGTGTGACACTTTAATTTGTGACTATTTCTATGCCCCCTCCCTCTCCAGCTAAGTGGTTCAGTACCCAAAGGTGAATAAATTTCAGAAAACATAGATGCCTTGGGCGGGAATTTAAAAGGAAATCATGGAGAATGAGACAACTATAGAGAACTTTGAAAAGCTCTGACATATGCCAGGGAATCTAAAGAACTGTCCACAAGAAAGCCAGGAAAGGAGAGGGCTGAAGTCATGACTTCTGGCTGACTGTGAGGCTCTGTGTAAACAGAAAGTGAGAACTCAGGTTACCTTGCAATCTGGCTGAAATTTGAAGGCATGCCTTCTCACACAGATCTCCTTGGCAGAGGGTGGAAGATATATAGACAAGACATTTAAGGAAATCTGACCAATCACTGGCTGACCACCAAATTATACTTACCAGGTGTGACCCCTAGGAATACAGACAAGACATTTAAGGAAATCTGACCAATCACTGGCTGACCACCAAATTATACTTACCAGGTGTGACCCCTAGGAATCCAGGTTTAAAAATAAAAACAATAATCATTTAAAAAAAGCTAGCAGAGAACTCAGAGGCCACATAATGCAGGGAATATACAATCCACAGAATTAGTCAAGAAAAGTTGCCAAATGAATGACAACAAGAAAAATAACAACAACCACACAACACATGTGCACACACGCGCACACACACACCGGAACAATAAACCTTGAGGGTGGAAGAGTTTGATACTAGAATTTTTAGAGTAGAATATCTAAAATGTCCAATTGTTGACAAGAAATTAGGAGACATACAAAGAAACAGCACAGTATGTTATATATACAGGGAAAAATGCAGCCAAAAGAACATGTCCCTGAGGGGGCCAATGTTTGGGACTAAATAGACAAAGACTTTAAACAAACTATTATAAATATTTTTTGAAGAACTAAAGGAAACCATATCTAAAGAAGGAAAGTGTGAGAAGACTGTCTCACCAAATAGAGAATATCAATAAAGAGATAGAAATCATTTAAAAAATCAAATAGAAAATCTGGACTTGAGGAGCTTCCCTGGTGACTTCAGTGTAAAGAATCTTCCTGCCAATTCATGAGACACAGTTAGATCCCTAGTCCGGGAAGATCCCACATGCCACGTGGCAACTAGGCCCATTTGCTACAACTGCTGAGCCTGTGCTCTAGAGCCAGTTCCCTGAAACAAGAAAAACCACTGCAACGAGAAGCCCGTGTACTGCAACTAGAGAAAGCAAAGCGTAGCCCCCACTTGCTGCTAGAGAACACCCACACACAGCAACGAAGATCCAGCACAGCCAAAAAAAAAATATACATAAATAATTTTTTTAAAAGAAAAAAAGTCTGGAGTTGAAAGGTATAGTAACTGAAATAAAAATTTCACTTAGAGGGGCTCAACAATACATTGAGCTGGCAGAAGAGGGAAAGGATAACTGATAGGTCAAATAGAGATTATCCATTTTTGAAAAGCAGAAAGAAAAAAGAATGGAAAAAAAAGAAACAACGTCACACACCTGTGGGACACCATCAAGTGTACCAGCATACACATAGTGGGAGTCTTGGAAGGAAAAGAGGATGAGAAAGGGGCCAAAACATCACAAATTTGAAAGATACCAATCTATATGTTCAAGAAGCTCAAGTAGAATAAACTAGAAGAGATCCACACTTAGACACATACAGAAACTGATGAAAGTCAAAGACAAGAGAATCTTGAATGTAGCAAGAGAAAAATGACTTAATGTATATAAGGGATACTCAATAAGATTAATAGCTGATTTATCATTAGCAACCACGGAGGCCAGAAGACAGTATAATGACATCTTCAAAATGTTGAAAGAAACAGATGGAGAATTCTTTATCTAGCTAAACTGTCCATCAAACATGAAAAAAAGTTATAAGCAAAAACTGAAAGAATTTGTTACTAGTAGACTTATCCTACAAGAAATACTAATTTAAAGCTGAAATGAAAGCACACTAAATGTTAATTTGAAGGTAACTACACAGGTATTATGACAGAAAGTATTTTTGTTTGTAACACTTTTATTTTCCTATCTGTTTTAAAAGACAACTACAAAAGACAAAGACAACTACATAGACCAATAATAATAAAACTGTGTTGGCAGGCTTATAGTGTATAAAGAGGTAATTTGTACGATAATGATACTATGAAGGAGGGAAGAGGAAACAGAGGTATACTGCTGCTGCTGCTAAGTCACTTCAGTCGTGTCCGACTCTGTGTGACCCCATAGACAGCAGCCCACCAGGCTCCCCCGTCCCTGGGATTCTCCAGGCAGGAACACTGGAGTGGGTTGCCATTTCCTTCTCCAATGCATGAAAGTGAAAAGTGAAAGTGAAGTCACTCAGTCGTGTCCGACTCTACCAGGCTCTCTGTCCATGGGATTTTCCAGGCAAGAGTACTGGAGTGGGATGCCATTGCCTTCTCCGAGAGGTAAACTAGAGCAAAGCTTTTACATACTAATGAAATTAAGTTAGAATTAACCCAAAGTAGATTGTTTCAAGTTAAGACGTAATCCTCAGGGCAACAACTAAGAACTTAACTCAAAAATAAATAGTTAACAAGGAAATTAAAAATTTATAATAGAAAATATCTACTAGATACATAAGAAGAGAGGCACTGAAGAACAAGGGAACAGAAAAGACATAAGACATACACAAAGCAAGTCTCAATCCTTCACAAACTCTTCTAAAAAACAGGAGGAAACACTTCCCAATTCATTTTATACAACCTGTATTATCCTGACACCAAAATCAAACAAAAACAAGAAAATTACAGACCAATATCCCTTATGAATACAGATGTAAAAATCCTCAACCAAACACTAGCAAACCAAGTTCAGTTACATATAAAAAGTGTTAAATAAAATGACCAATTAGGATTTATTTCAGGAATGCAAAGTTAAGTTTACTACCTGAAAATTAATCAATGTAATGTAACATATTAGTAGGACAAACATAAACTCCACAGGAACATCTCAGTAGATGCTGAAAAAGCATTTGACAAAATCCAACATCCATTTGGATCATTTACAGAATGATCTCTGTTCATTTCCTAGGCAAACCATTCAATATCACGGCAATCCAAGTCTATGCTCCGACCAATAATGCTGAAGAAGCTGAAGTTGAACGGTTGTATGAAGACATACAAGACCTTTTAGAACTAACACCCAAAAAAAGATGTCCTTTTCGTTATAGGGGACTGGAATGCAAAAGGAGGAAGTCAGGAAACACCTGGAGTAACAGGCAAATTTGGCCTTGGAGTACGGAATGAAGCAGGGCAAAGACTAATAGAGTTCTGCCAAGAGAACGCACTGGTCATAGCAAACACCCTGTTCCAACAACACAAGAGAAGACTCTACACATGGACATCACCAGATGGGCACACTGAAATCAGACTGATTATATTCTTTGCAGCCAAAGATGGAGAAAATCTATACAGTCAGCAAAAACAAGACCAGGAGCTGACTGTGGCTCAGATCATGAACTCCTTTATTGCCAAATTCAGACTTGAAGAAAGTGGGGAAAACCACTAGACCATTCAGGTATGATCTAAATCAAATCCCTTATGATTATACAGTGGATGTGACAAATAGATTTAAGGGCCTAGATCTGATAGATAGAGTGCCTGATGAACTATGGATGGAGGTTTGTGACATTGTACAGGAGACAGGGATCAAGACCATCCCCAGGGAAAAGGAATGCAAAAAAGCAAAATGGCTGTCTGAGGAGGCCTTACAAATAGCTGTGAAAAAAAGAGAAGCAAAAAGCAAAGGAGAAAAGGAAAGATATACCCATTTTAATGCAGAGTTCCAAAGAATAGCAAGGAGAAATAAGAAAGCCTGTCTCAGCTATCAATGCAAAGAAATAGAGGAAAACAATAGAATGGGAAAGACTAGAGATCTCTTCAAGAAAATTAGAGATACCAAGGGAACATTTCATGCAAAGATGGGCTCGATAAAGGACAGAAATGGTATGGACCTAACAGAAGCAGAAGATATTAAGAAGAGTAGGCAAGAATACAGAAGAACTGTACAAAAAAGATCTTCATGACCCAGTTAATTGCGATGGTGTGATCACTCACCTAGAGCCAGACATCCTGGAATGTGAAGTCAAGCGGGCCTTAGGAAGCATCACTACGAACAAAGCTAGTGGAGGTGATGGAATTCCAGTTGAGCTATTTCAAATCCTAAAAGATGATGCTGTGAAAGTGCTGCACTCAATGTGCCAGCAAATTTGGAAGACTCAGCAGTGGCCACAGGACTGGAAAAGGTCAGTTTTCATTCCAATCCCAAAGAAACGCAATGCCAAAGAATGCTCAAACTGCCACACAATTGCACTCATCTCACATGCTAGTAAAGTAATGCTCAAAGTTCTCCAAGCCAGGCTTCAGCAATACATGAACCGTGAACTTCCAGATGTTCAAGCTGGTTTTAGAAAAGGCAAAGGAACCAGAGATCAAATTGCCAACATCCGATGGATATTCGAAAAAGCAAGAGAGTTCCAGAAAAACATCTATTTCTGCTTTATTGACTATGCCAAAGCCTTTGACTGTGTGGATCACAATAAAATGTGGAAAATTCTGGAAGAGATGGGAATACCAGACCACCTGACCTGCCTCTTGAGAAACTTGTATTCAGGTCAGGAAGCAACAGTTAGAACTGGACATGGAACAACAGACTGGTTCCAAATAGGAAAAGGAGTACGTCAAGGCTGTATATCGTCACCCTGCTTATTTAACTTCTATGCAGAATACATCATGAGAAACGCTGGGCTGGAGGAAGCACAAGCTGGAATCAAGACTGCCAGGAGAAATATCAATAAGCTCAGATATGCAGATGACACCACCCTTATGGCAGAAAGTGAAGAAGAATTAAAGAGCCTCTTGATGAAAGTGAAAGAGGAGAGTGAAAAAGTTGGCTTAAAGCTCAACATTCAGAAAACTAAGATCATGGCATCCGGTGCCATCACTTCATGGGAAATAGATGGGGAAACAGTGGAAACAGTGTCAGACTTTATTTTTGGGGGCTCCAAAATCACTGCAGATGGTGATTTCAGCCATGAAATTAAAAGACACTTACTCCTTGGAAGGAAAGTTATGACCAACCTAGACAGCATATTAAAAAGCAGAGACATTACTTTGTCAACAAAGGTCCATCTAGTCAAGGCTATGGTTCTTCTAGTGGTCATGTATGGATGTGAGAGTTGGACTATAAAGAAAGCTGAACACCGAAGAATTGATGCTTTTGAACTGTGGTGTTGGAGAAGACTCTTGAGAGTCCCTTGGACTGCAAGGAGATCCAACCAGTCCATTCTAAAGGAGATCAGTCCTGGGTGTTCATTGGAAGGTTTGATGTTGAAGCTGAAACTCCAATACTTTGGCCACCTGATGCGAAGAGCTGACTCATTTGAAAAGACCCTGTTGCTGGGAAAGATTGAGGGCAGGAGGAGAAAGGGATGACAGAGGATGAGACGGTTGGATGGCATCACCAACTCAATGGACATGAGTTCAGGTAGGCTCTGGGAGTTGGTGTTGGACAGGGAGGCCTGGTGTATTGTGGTTCATGGGGTCACAAAGAGTCAGACACGACTGAGCGACTGAACTGAACTGAACATCCATTTCTGGCAAAAAAAAAAAAAAAAAAAACTTAGGGAACTAGGAGTAGAAGAGAATTTCCTCAACTGCTAACAACACGCTTATTGGAGAAATACTCAGTACTTTCCCCCTAAGATCAGGAATAAGATAAGGATGTCTGCTCTTGTTGTTTCTAGTCAATACTATAACTCTAGCCAGGGTAATTGGTCAAGAAAAAATAAATACAAGGCAACCAGATGGGAAAATAAAAGTAAAACTACCTCTATTTGTAGATGACATGATCTTATACACAGAAACTCCTAAGGAATCCAGTAAAAAAAAAAAAAAAACTATTTGAACTAATAAACAAGTTCAGAAATGTGACTAGATAGAAATCAATAAACAAATCAATTGTATTTTACACAATAGCACTAAACAATCAGCAAGTGAAAGTAAGAAAACAACCCCATTTATAATAGTAGCAAAAAGAATAAAATATCTAGGATAAGTTTAACAAAATAAGTGCAAGACTTGCACACTGAAAATACAAAACACTTTTGAAAGAAAGAAGGCATGGACTGGATGACTTAATATTGTTAAATGGCAATACTTCCCCAATTAATATACAGATTCAACACAATCTCTATAAAAATTTTAGCTGATTCTCTCCAGGAATTGACAAGATGATTCTAAAATTCATATGGAAATGCAAAGGACTTCACCAAAACAATCTTGAAAAAGAAGAACAAAGTTGGAGGACTCCCATTTCCTGATTTCAAAATTGACTACATAGCTAATTTAATCAAAACAGTGTGGTCCGGCATAGTGACAAACATGTAATTCAATGGAATAGAATTGAGAGTTCAAAAATGAACCTTTGCATTTATGATTTATGGGCAACTGATTTTTCCCAAGGTCGTCAAGACAATCCAATGAGGGAAAGAATACTCTTTTCAACAACAGGTGCTGGGACAACTAGATGTCCACAAGTAGAAGAACGACATTTGGACTCCTACCTCACAGCAAGCACAAAACTTAATTCAAAATGGATCACTGGCTTAAATTTAAGAGCTAAAACCATGCAATTCCTAGAAGAAAACAAAGGAATAAATCTTTGTGACCTTGGTTTAAGGAATGATTTCTTGTATACAACACAAAAAGCTCAAGTAAGAAAAGAAAAAACCAGATAAACTGAACTTCATCAAAATTAAAAGCTTTTGTGAATCAAAGGACACCACCAAGAAAGTGAAAAAATAGCCCACAGAATGGGAGGAAAGATTTGCAATTCATGTATCTGACAAGAGACATATTTAAAATATATAAAGAAGTCTTACAATCCAACAATAAAAAGATAAATAATCTAATTTTAAAAGGGCTAATGATTTAAGTAGACATTTCTCCAAAAACGATGTACAAATAGTCAATTTACAAATAGTCAATAAACACACGAAAAGATGTTCAACAGCATTAATTATTAGGGAAATGTAAATAAAAACCACAATGAGACACCACTTCATACTCATTGCTGCTAAGCTACTAAGTCACTTCAGTCGTGTCCGACTCTGTGCGACCCCAGAGACAGCAGCCCACCAGGCTCCCCCGTCCCTGGGATTCTCCAGGCAAGAACACTGGAGTGGGTTGCCATTTCCTTCTCCAATGCATGAAAGTGAAAAGTGAAAGTAAAGTCGCTCAGTCGTGTCCGACTCTTAGCGACACCATGGACTGCAGCCTACCAGGCTCCTCCATCCATGGGATTTTCCAGGCAAGAGTACTGGAGTGGGGTGCCATTGCCTTCTCCATCATACTCATTAGGATGGCTATAATAAAAAAGACAGACAATAAAATAAAAAGTGTTGAGGATATGAAGAAATTGAACCCTTAAACCCTTAAACATTGCCTCAAGGCATGTAGGATCTTAGTTTCCTGACCAGGGACAGAACTCATGCCCCTTTCAGTGGAATAACAGCGTTTTGACCACTGGACTACCAGGGAAGTCTAGTGCAGCCACTTTTGTGAACAGTTTTGACAGTCTCTCAAAAAGTTAAACACAGAGCTGCCATATGACCAAGCAGTCCCACTCCTGGGTATCTACCCGAGAAAAGAAAACATATTCTAAGTGAAAGAAGCCACTCACAAGGGCCAATATACTGTATGATCCCATTTATATGAGATGTCTAGACGAGACAAATCAATAGAAACAGAAAGTAGATTAGTGGCTGCCTAGGGTTGGGGGGAGGGGGAGTCGTGGGGAGTAACTGCTAATGAGTATGAAGCTTCTTTTTGGAGGGAATAAAAATGTTCTAAAATTGATTGCGGTGATGGCTAAACAATGCTGTGAATATACTAAAGACCACCGAATAGTACCCTTTAAAAGGGTGAGTTTTATGGTATGTGAAATATATCTCAATAAAGCTGTAACAAAGAGATGGAAGCAATAACAGGATGTCTGTGTGCTAGTGGGAATAATCTTGTAGAGAGGGGGAAATTGAGGCAGGAGAGAGGGAGAAATTGCTGAAGCAATATCCTCATGTAGGTAAGAGGATAGGATCTAGTGCCAAACTGGAAGAACAGGATTTTGATGACAGTATGGACAATTTTTCCATAACAAAAACAAGGCAGAGTATGTGAGTACAGATGCTGTTTGGTATTTGGCTGTAGTAATGGGAATCTGTGGAGGTTTTCTTCTGATGGTTTAAAATTTTCAATCAAGTGGGCAGCCTGAGCCTAGGATGGGAGAGGAGGTGTTGGAGATTTGAGGAGAGAGAAGGCATGAAATAGTCATCTAGAAGGGTAGGACAGTGAATGGTCTAGGGAAGTACAGTGGAGCTGGCAGAGTTGGATTTAAGCAGGGCTGGTGTTTTGCCTGATAAGTATGCTATAGTGACAGGCAGCAAGGAGAGTGACAGTGTATGCAAGGGGGTGATTATTTTGACGGACCACGGAATCTAAGCTGATTAAAGGAAGGACATGGGAACCTGGAGAAAGTAAAGGGCAGAGAAAACATTCAATCCCAGTGGCATTGAAGGGCTGTTGGAATTGGGGTGCCGGAAGGAGTGAGCTAGAACGATAATTACTGGTTGGAGAGCAGGATACCTGAAACAGATTATGGAGGTGATGCAGTCACAGGTAACTGATAAGACGGGGAAGACTATCAGGGTGCATGCCTGAGGTGTGGCTGAAGGCAAGAATACCATAGAAAAACAGACTACAGAACTGAGACAAGAACATTGGAAGGGTCATCTGTGAGGATATTAAAGTCACCAAGAAGTAGGACTGGAGTAGTGTTACAGACAGTAACAGTGTAGCTAAATTTTTCTAGGAATGGGGCATGAGGCATGAGGCAGATACGTGTGTATGTCTGTACCTGACTATAACAGACAGACAGGTGATGGTATAGTTTGATGACCTGAGATTTAAAACAAAGTGGTTGATACTCATATAATCTTAATGTAACTCTCCATAAATTACTCATTAATTACAAAGGAAAAAAGAGTACAATGGAGAAACCTGGAGACATCAACTTTAACAAAGTCAATGTGAACAAAACCAGTATTGATAAACTGACATCATGTGCCTCCTGATACAAAGCACTGAAGGCACATCTCTTCTGTGGCATCCTTGCCAAAATTATATATAATCACAAGGAAATATCAGACAAACCCAAATTTTATAAAATCACTGCCTAGGACTCTCCAAAAGTATCAAAGGCATGAAAGACCAAGAAAGACTAAAGAACTGTACCAGATTAAAAGTGTCTAAGGAGAGAGTACCATTCAAGATGGAGAAGTAGAAGGATGTGCGCTCATTTTCTCCTGAGAGCACCAAAATCAGTTGAACAAACATCAATAGGAGGATGCTTGCTGTTGTTTAGTCAGTCACTAAGTCATATCCTACTTTTTGCGACCCCATGGACTATAGTCCACTAGGCTCGTCTGTCCATAGGATTTCCCAGGCAAGAATACTAGAGTGGGTTTCTATTTACTTCTCCAGGGGATCTTCTTGACCCAGGGATTGAACTTGGGTCTCCTGCATTGCAGGCAGATTCTTTACCACTGAGCCACCAGGGAAACCCAAGAAGGATTCTGGAACACACCAAAAAAGTTACCCCATTTCCAAAGACAAAGGAGAAGCTGCAAGAAGACAGTAGGAGGGTTGCAATCATGATAAAATCAAAGCCCACATCTATTTCTCCCACAAACTAGAGAAAAATAATACCAAAGATGTTCTCCCACTGTTGTGGAGGTTTTGAGCCCCAGGTCAGACTTCCCAGCCTGGGGAGCCAGCATAGGAACTAGGAATCTCCAGGGAATCTGACTTTTAAGGCCAGCAGGATTTGATTATAAGACTTCCACAGGACTGGGAGAAACAGAGACTCCACTCTTGGAGGGCAAAAACAAAATCTTGCATGTACCAGGACCCACAAGAAGAAAAGCAGTGACCCCACAGGAAACTGAACCAGACCTACCTGCTCGTATGGGAGGGTCTCCTGCAGAGGCATGGGTCAGCAGTGGCTCATCACAGAGATGCGGGCCCTGGCAGCAGTAGTCCTGCACCTTGGCCTAGACCCATGGAGCTTGTAGACTCCAGGGCTGGGTTACCTCAAGCCAAACAACTAACAGGGAGGAAGCGTAGCCCCACCCATCAGTAGACAACTGGATTAAAGTTTTACTGAGCATGGCCCTGCCCACCAGAGCAAGATTCAGGTTTTCCCACTGCCAGTCCCTCCCATCAGGAAGCTTATACAAGCCTCTTAGCCTTATCCACCAGAAGGCAGACAGAAGAAGCAAGAACTATAATCCCACAGCTGCTGGAACAAAAACCAACCACATCACAGAAAGTTAATCAGGATGAAAAAGCAGAAATTTATGTCAAAGGGATGAGATAAAACCCCAGAAAAACTAAATGAATTGGAGATAGGCACCTTCCAGATAAAGAATTCAGAATAATGATGGAAAAGATGCAAGAAATGTTTACCAAAGATCTACAGGAACTAAAGAACAAACACAGATGAATAATACACTAGAAGGAATCAATAGCAGAATAACTGAGGCAGAAGAATGGATAAATGACCTGGAGGACAAAATACTGGAAGTCATGGCCACAGAACACAATCTAGAAAAAAGAAGGAAAAGAAATGAAGACAGCCTAAGAGACCTCCAGGACAACATTAAATACACCAACATTCTCATTATAGGGGTCCAGAAGGAAAAGATAGAAAGGATCTGGGAAAATATTTGAAGAGATAATAGCTGAAAATGTCCCTAACACGGGAAAGGAAATAGTCAACCAAGTCCAGGAAGCACAGAGTCCCAAGCAGGATAAACCCAAGGAGGAAAACACCGAGACACACAATAAACGGACAAAAATTAAAGACAAAGATAAAATTTTAAAAGCAACAAGGGAAAAAGAATAAATAACATAAAAGGGAACTCTCAAGGTTATCAGCTGATTTCTCAACAGAAACTCTACCAGCCAGAATGGAATGGCATGATATATTTAAAGTGATAAAAGGGAAGAAACTACAACCAAGAACACTCTACCCGCAAGACTCTTTGTTCAGATTTAATGGAGAAATTAAATGCTTTCCAGATAAGTAAAAGTTAAGAGAATCCAGCACCACCAAACCAGCTTTATAACACACGCTAAAGGAACTTCTCTAGGCAGGAAACACAAGAGAAGGAAAAGACCCACAAAAAACAAACTCAAAACAATTATGAAAATGGTAATAGGATCATACATATCAACAATTTCCTTAAATGTAAATGGATTAAATGCACCAAACAAAAAAAAAAAGAAGAAAAGAATAAATGCACCAAACAAAAGACACAGGCTGGCTGGGTGGATGAAAACACATGTGCACATATGCACTTCCACTTACCACATCCTTCTACTTAATCCCCCAAATTGTATGTGATATTTTATATTGTTAGGTTTATCATGTTCCCATTATGGCTAGCAATTGTAATTATCTTTTACTTTTTGTCCATTGATTGTGAAAACTGATAAACATCTTTTACTATTGTGATTATATAACTATTATTCATTTAAAACCATTGTATCATGAAAGTGAAGTCACTCAGTTGTGTCCGACTGTTTGCGACCCCATGGACTGTAGCCTATCAGGCTCCTCTGTCCATGGGATTTTCCAGGCAAAAGTGCTGGAGTGGATTGCCATTTCCTTCTCCAGGGGATCTTCCCGACCCAGGAATCGAACCCAGGTCTCCCGCATTGCAGGCAGACGCTTTACCGTCTGAGCCACCAGGGAAGCTGTAACTATTATTCATTCAAAACCATTGTATCATGATTGGTCAACAGAAATAATAGAATTCTATATCATAAAACTACCATTTAATAGAAAAACCTGCAATCAATTTTTAAAATCCAAATGCATATCAGAATTATCCTGGAATTGTATGAAAAACACAAATGCTGAGGTTTTGCTTTTTTCTCCAAAGCTTAACTCCAGATGTGTTTCTAATAAGCAAACATGTTTGCAAACTATTGGACTATATGATGATCTTTACTTTTATCTAGCTTGTTTCACTTTTTCTATTTCATATCCAGTGCTCGCATTTCATTTAGTTTGTTTTTCCAGTTTCTCAGTCTCGTTTTTTGTTGTTCTTTCTCAAGCCTTTATAAGTGTAGAAAAGCTTTTGTATACATATATAGTATGTATAATACAATGTAGTATGTGTAATATATATATTTTAGAAAACTTACAACTTTTTGCATAGCCAAAGAAATCATGACATTTTGATTCCACTTGTTTGACTAAGTATGAATAGAATGCTAGATTTTTAATTTATATTCACTCAAAACTTTGATATTGTTCCATTTATTCTGGCATCTAGTATTACTGCTAAAAGTCTAGAAAGCTTATTACCTTAGTGATTTTTTTTTTAAAAAAAGTTGAATGAGGCCTGAAATTTCTAATCCAATTCTGAGAATATAAAAAAATACTATGTTGTAAAAAAAAATCCAGTAAATTAACATATGATACAGTATTATAGATTTTATTCAAATTTCACAAAATTTTATGTTAGTGTCTATTATTTGTTTTCATACCTTAGTCAAGATTCTATATAGTATTTAGTTGCATTGAGCAGCTTCAGCTGCATACAACAAATTCTGATAAATTCTCTTTTCATTTTTATTTTTATATTTTCTCATTTTTCTTGTTATGGCTTATTAGATACACTCATAATTTAAAAGTAGACATTTAATTTCCAAATATATGTTTTTTTAAAGAATCTTTGATATTAGCTTCTCATTTAAATACTTTCTTCTCTGCAATCACCCTCTGTTTTTTCAGTGTTTTAACTTTACTGAGGTTTCCAACAGCTAAGTCAAAGGTCTCTCTTGGTAAATGTCACATTGCACTTGAAAATATGTGGGTTATTTTTGAATATCTTTTGATATTGATTTCTAACATAATTCCACAGTGATAAGAGAACAGACTTTACATGATTTCAATACTTTCAGACCATGAAGTTTTTGCACCTTGTTTTCTGTCCCTGGATATGTTCCAGTGTCACTTAGTTGGTAAAGAATCTGCCTGCAATGCAGGAGACCCAGGTTCAATCCCCAGGTTGTATATGTTCCAGTGTCTCCTGGTTTAGTCTATGGGAACTTGAGTAGAATTTGTATCCTGCTGTTGTGTGAAAATTGTATAAATCTTAATTATGTTGAATTGGTTCATAGTACTTTTCAGGTCTACTATATCCTTATACTTTTCTGTTTATTCATTCCATTAATTTTTGAGAGTTTGATATTGAAACTCCAACTAAAAATATTAATTTATCTACTTAAAGTAATTGTACTTACTATATAGTGGAACTATATGTAAATTTGCTCTGTATTTTTCAAGTCTCCTGTAAATGTGTTATCATACTTTCATAATTTAAAAAAGAAAAAAGTACATAATGATGTATTATTGGAGATAACCTAAATAAGTACATGTTTGCTTGAAGAAATAATTACATTGACACATGCTATATAATAAAAATTTTCATGTATTCTCATGGACAAACTATATTCATAGAAATGTGCAATATATATGTTGGGCTTTCCTTCTCTACAGGTTTGTAAACTGAAATTTTAAAAAAATGTATAGTTGATTTACAATATTGTGTTAGTTTAAGGTGTATAGCATAGGGATTCGATTTTCTGTTTTTGTTTTATGTATTTTTTTTTTGCAAATTATATTCCGCTATAGGTTATGAGAAGATATTGGGTATAATCCCATGTTATACAATAAATTTTTGTTGCTTATCTAAAAAAAAGTGCCTAAGGTGATATGACAGCTAAACACAATGTGGAATCCTGAATCTGACCCTAGAATAGAAAAATTATAGTAGTGGAAAAAATGATGAAATTCAAATAGGTTCTATACTTTCATTAAGAGTATTGTACCATTGTTCATTTCCTAATTTTGATAATTGAAATGTAGTTATATAATTTCTTAACATTTGGGGAATCTAAGTGAAGGATATATGGGGATTCTTTGTATTGTTTTTATAACTTTTAAAAAGTCTGAAATTATTTAAAAATAAGAAGGTTTTAATTCTAAAAAAAATAGAATGCTTAAGGAGGAGGGAGAAAAAATGTCTGGAAAGGACATATAGAGTGAGGACACCTACTCTCATGTCCTAATCTCCTGGCAAGAGGGGTATGAGGGCGCTGCTGGGGGAACAGAGTGCTCAGGGAAAAGCCAAATTTCTGTTCAAGTAGTTGTTCTCAGTGAGGGACTGAACAAACAGGCAAGGGGTGTTTTGGGAGCATTTTTGACTGTCACAATAATTGGAGATTACTTGTGACATTCAGTGGGCACTGACCAGGGATGCTCAGCATTCTGCAATGCACAAAACAGCTCCACATGGCTAACAATCATAACGCATCCCATACAACTTTAGAATGTTCCATCAGACAATCACATAGGTGAAAAACCTGTTCGTTCATTCATTCATTCAATAAACATTTATTGAGAGACTACTATGTCCAAGCATTGTTTCAGGTAATAGGGATACATCAGGACACAAAACAAACCAACCATGTCTGCCCTTCTGGAGTTTACAATTGAGTGGGAGAGTCAGACAATAAACAACAAACATAATAAAGATGTAAATTATGTTATGTAAGAGGGTGAGAAGCACTATGGAAAAAACAGAGCAGGGTACGTGCTAGGGGAGTGCTACAATTTTAAATATGAAGGTCAGGGTAGGCCTCATTGAGAAAGTGACATCTGAGTAGAGGCCTGAAGGAGGTGAGGGCATGAGCTTTGTGGATATTGGAGGGGGGCGCATTCTAAGTACAAGGGATGGCCCAGTTCAACCTCCTGAGGTGGATGTGTGCCTAATATGTTCAAGTAGCCTAGAGGAGGTCAGGATGGGTGAAAGAGAGGGAGTAAGTGGGGAGAGTCATAGGAGATAAGATCAGAGAGCTTGTGGGAGCCAGATCATGGATTTTAATATATAATGACTTTTCCAGTAATTCAACAACCATATAAATTGAGGGAAGATTGCACTTTGTTTTGTTTAGAACCTTATGAAGAACTACTCATCATCTAGGAAAATCACATCACCCTATCCATGGTTTCTGAGTCACAGTGTAGCTGTCACACTCCCAGGTACAAGGATTATATGTTCAAGACCACTCCATTATGTCTTCTGGTGGAATTATATCCCAGCCTTTACATATTGAAATATATATTTTAAAAGAAAAAAAAGATAACGAAATATATATTGCTTTATTATAAATTATTTTTCCTTTACTTCTCCCTTATATCCAATTAGGACACTATATTGGTTTTGAGGGGAATTATGTGTGTAGACAGATTCTATTATCTATGCACTTCAGTTCAGAACAGTGAAGGAGATATTTCAAAATGTACATTATAAAAATGGAGTGCTATGTCCAAAAGGTATGCGAACCACTAAGGCAAGGCAAAAAAACCAACAGGACTATTCAGACACTAGGGTGAGAGTGAAGGGGATTTTGCTGATGACAGAAGGTGAGTTCCAGACACCTGGTCAACTCTGGGGCTGTAATGAGAAGACCCCTGGTCTCTGGTTTTCTTGTAGTAACTAACATGATACAGGATAGGAACCTGATTCACTTTTTCATCTAAGCTGCTCCCCACCCTATGGGGGTAGGTCTCACGTGTTTAACACAGTAGCTGGGGAACAAAGAGGGTTGTCTCCTCAATGAGGCCAGAAGCAGCCTAAGGCCAGGCTCCGTTTTTTTTACCCACAGAACAGACAAGTGCCCCAGACTAAGCTGATAGGCACTCTTAGGCCAAGCTCATTGCTATAAACAATGTACCTCTAACCTGCTTCGGGATGGGAAAGAGGCAGAAAGAGGAAAAGCAATAACAGAGAAAGAAACATTCACAAAGAAGAACCAATTGGGGTGGGGGGAGGGTCAGAGACAGGAAAAAATAAAGGCAAAGGCCAAGAGAGACTATATTCTTTTCAATCATAACAGTTATTATTTATTGACACTTTTCTAGGGGCCAGTAGCAGGGCAAAGTGAGGCACATGTATTGTCTCAGGAGAATATTAGACTCCCATTTGACAGATGAGAAAACTGAGGCCCAGCTGGATGGGGCTCGAGGTTTTACAGCTAGTTTTTACTGGCTGGATCAGGATTCAGCCTTGTAGGTCTGAGTGGTCTCCTATGTCTCAGAGAGGGAGCCAGACAGAAAGGTAAAGGCAGACAGAAAGGTGGGGATAGACACAGAGGAAGGGGGAGTGGAGTGGGCAGAGAGAGACGGAGACTTTCAGACAAGCAAGCAGACAATCACGTGAGCTGCAGACCTGCAAAGTACACCGTTTACCAAGAGACAGAAATGAGGGGAGCACGGAGGGCGGGCATGGGGGTGGGCTCCGCAGGGTACTCACCTGGTTGCTGTCTGGGGCCGCAGGAGCACTCGCCTTCCTTTTGCTACCCGCACGATCCTCCGCAACCTGGTGACCTAGGGTTGAGAGGCCGCCGGGATAAAAGCTCGCCCAGGTCCAACCTCTCACGCGCTCCGGCTGGGCATCTTTCCCCCCGCGTCCCCTACCCCCAGTCTTTACAGAGTCTCACCGGGAACCTCGGGCCGTCGGTGCCGCCACTGCCTCGCGCAAGCAGATTCCAGGTGCCGGCAACTGGATCTCGAGAATGCACCGGATGCGTCCCTCCCGCCTGCCAGAGCGCTAGGGGTGGTCTCAGGCCGCCACTGCTACCGACGGCTCCAGGATCCTATTGGAGGAGTGCCGTCCTGTCTTCCCTGGGATTGGCTGGAGGTGGAAACACTTTATTTTTACCGCCCCCCACCCCCAGCTAGGATCCAAGCCTAAGAAAACCCGCCCCTCTGGGGGTCTTTGATTGGTTTATGAGACAAGCCCATTCTTTAATAGGATTGGCCAGGAGTACGATCGTCATCGCTCTTTGCCAGTCGGTTCGACACATCTTTGGGCGGTTGGTTGGGAGCACGCAGGCGCGAAGCCCAAAGTGAGGCCTGGCGCGAGTCACTGGAAATCTGAGATACGCAGCTTCTTGACGTTTTATTCTCCGTAAACCACCGCTCCGCTAACCTGCAGGCATTTCTGAGCCAGGTTTTTCTCGCTCAAAGTGAAAGTAGTTCCCAGTTTTATCCCTGGAGGATAAGGTGGTTATAGGCGTCTGGCCAGTCATCCACCAGCCCCCGCTGCTTGCTGATTAAGACATTGGTCAAGAGACAACCTCATTCAGAGCCTCAGCTTAACCATCTGTGAAATGGGAAGATAATTTTTAAAATCTTACCTGAAAATGCCATCCATTCAATAGGCGATTCAATGAGAAAACATAAATTAGTTGCCTGGAGCATAAATAATTAAGGTCTCCCGTCCCAATTCTTGCCTTTGCCATTGTTTCAAATTTAGGGAACTTTGGCTCACAGAGGCAAACTGATTGACTTAAGGTCACACAGCAGTACGACCCAGAGTAAAACCCCCGGCTTCTGTCCTCCAGACGAAAAGGGTTTAAGAAGGAAGGAGATACAGGAAGGCCCTTCCTATTATTAGGGTTTCTTAATTTGGGTTCACAAACCTCACTCCAGTCCAGCTGGGACAGGGTTTAGAGTGGTTCCTAAATTTGGATGGGGGAAAATTTTTTTTTCCACTCTCCTGTAATTGAAATTTAGCATCTTTTCAGCAAAGAATGTAACTCACCATAGTAGTAATAGTACCTGTGACTCCATCACTAATAGAAATCACAGAGATTTTCATGTCATATTATAGATGTTGCACATTTCTTGAAGTATATAATCTCATCTCTATCTCAAAAGCATATTTGTCATTAGACTGTCCATTAGATCTTGTGATTGAATGGGTTAATGAGCAAAAACACATATTTGTTTTTCCATATTTTAATAACAATATTTAAATATACTCAATATTTTATGGCTCTAATTATTTTATTTTATGCATTCAAAAGATATTGTTTTCTGAGAAAAGATGCATAGGCTTCACCAGATCACCAAGCAGATCCATAGCACCCAAAAATGGTTATGAACACTTGTTTCAACTTTGTGCTCCAGGGGGACAAAAACTTGGTCTATTCATGTTCCCTTGCTGTATTCTTATCACTGAGTTTCTATCAGGCACACAGCATGTGCTCAATAAATGTTTATGGAATGAAAAATAGGATGCTTCCCTAACTATCCTCCACATTCCCAACCACGGGAGCCACTGATGGCCTTTTTGGTCACCAAAGAAGGAGGGATCTAGTTTCCTGAATTTAGTTTTGTCCCTGCCAATCTACTTTTAGTCACAGAAGTGGGTGGCACTTTAAAGGTCTGGTCCTAGGAAGTCCTGGGAACCTCACCCTCAGGAAGTTGCTCCAGGCTTCAGGGGAGTAGGGTGAGTTGTGATGGATATAAAGACAAGTAGCTTCAGCATGGGAACAAGCCCTGGGGCACATTGGATCTACAGTTCCTCACTCTCCTCCTGGTTTCTGTTTGGGGTCCCAGCAGATGGACCTGTCTTCATTGGTCTTCAGCAAAGACTATATTCTGGAGTTGGATGTGACCTTAAGGGCTTCTAGAACAGTCCTCCCTTTTGGAGGACCAGACAGGGCAGAACTGAAGCCACACCACACACTGAGGAGTGAGGGCATAGGGAAAAGATGTCACCCTAGACAAAGAACATTTTCTTCTCCCATGCCTCAGTCCAGGACATGAGCATCCTGGCCAAGTATATTAGAATTAATATACTAATATATTAATAATTAATAGTATATTAATAGAATTAATATATTATAGTAATACTAATATACTACAGTATATTAATATACTATTAGAATTAATATACTAATTAACATAATTAGGACCAATAATTGGGTCCTAACAGTGTCTCTGAAGTCAGAGGCCATTTCTGACAGGGTGAGTAAAGAGGAGCCAGGATGAGAGGCTAGGAATTTAATTTAGCAAACTTCAGAGGTTTGCTTTAAGACTAGACTCCATTTGGGATCTTAGGCTGGTTGCTTCTCCTGGGCTGATCCCCCAGCACAATTAGTCTGTCTGTAGATGGGAAAACTGAGACCCTCTAGAGAGGGTGAGGGAGTCACATTGTGTGCCAGAGTAGACTCAGGCAAGGATACCCAGGCTATCTTTCTCCAGGTCCTTTGCCCCTGCTGCTTTCCCCTCCCCTCCACTTCATCACATGCTCATTAGGACTGACTCCAGATACTGCACATAGGTGTTTCTTTCCTTTGCCCAAGATGCCTTGACTCAGCATCCTGTACTCTCAGCTTTGGCCCTGGGGCAAGATGTTCCCCTTTCTGGGCCAGAGTCTCCTCTACCCACTTCTGATAGTGTGGTCCCAGGTTAGAACCAGAGGCATCCAAGCTTCCATGCTTTCCCCAAAACATTTATCACAATCTGGAGTATATCCAAGATCTAGTATTCTAACCATTTCACAGGAGGTCCCACAGCAACCTGGCAGTCATCTCTGACTTCTCTCAATCCCTCTTTTTCTATACTTAGAGCCTGTTGATTCTAGCACTCATAGAATACACACATTTTTTGTGCAGGAGAATTCCAATTAATTTATGTAGATACTTCCCCATCAAGAAGTTGGAGGATAACTCCCCACTCCCTAAGCACGGGCTATGCTTAGTGGCTTCCTTCCAGAGAATACAGTATGGAAGGTGGGGGAATGGAATGACTTTACAGTGGAAAAACCTGACATACACTACCTCAGCCAGGTGGTCAAGTTAACATCAACAGTGATAACACATATTGATAGCATGTACCTTTGATATGATACAAAGAGACTGGTACTTTATTTCTATGATCCTCCTTTCCCAAACCCATAACTCCTGTCTAATCATGAGGAAAATACTAGACAAATCCCAATTGAGGGATATCCTGCAAAATACCTGACTAGTATTCCTCAAATGTTGATGACTCCAAGTCATCAAAAATGAGAAAAATCTGAGAAACTGTCACAGCCAAGAGGAGCCTATGGAGACATGATGACTAAATGTAATGTGTCCTAGATGGCATCCTGGAACAGAAAAAGAAAATTTAGTGAAAACTAAGGAAATATGGACTTTTGTTAATAATGTTTTGATATTTGTTCATTAATTGTGACAGACATATCGTACAAATGTAAGATGTTAACAATAGGGGGAACTGGTAAGGTATACTGGTAGGGTATAGGGACACTCTATGTATTATCTTTGCAATGATTTTGTAAATCTAAAACTTCCAAAAGATAATATTTTAAAAATCTCCCGTATCCTTCCCCATCACGCCATTCTCACCTTAGGTATAGCATCAACTTCCTCACTGCTCTCCCTCCCTCAAATCAATGCTCCTGCTAGCCAGCAGAGGGCATGATGTAAAACACAAATCAAACCTTCTGAAGCCTTCCCCAAAATAAGAGCTGCTGTTGCTGCTAAGTCACTTCAGTAGTGTCCAACTCTGTGTGACCCCATAGACGGCAGCCACCAGGCTCCCCCGTCCCTGGGATTCTCCAGGCAAGAATACTGGAGTGGATTTCCATTTCCTTCTCCAACGCATGAAAGTGAAAAGTTAAAGTGAAGTCTCTCAGTCGTGTCCGACTCTTAGCGACCCCATGGACTGCAGCCTACTAGGCTCCTCCCATCCATGGGATTTTCCAGACAAAGTACTGGAGTGGGGTGCCATAAGTTCGGGAGGTATATGGCAGAAGACATACCCAGATGTCTGGGATCTCTGCGTAAGTTATTATGATTCATAAAGAATCTGGGAGGTTTCTGTGGTGTTCGTGGGAATAAATTTTCTGTATCCAAAACGTAAAGCCATTGGGCCTTTCCTTAGATATCTCCCAGATAAAGTCTGTCTTTCAGACGTCCGACTCCTGACCGTTCCCGCCCTGCCCCCACTGCTGCTGCTGTTAAGTCGCATCAGTTGTGTCCGACTCTGCGCGACCCCAGAGACGGCAGCCCACAAGGCTCCCCCGTCTCTGGGATTCTCCAGGCAAGAACATAGCTACATAGTAATTTTCCTTTTCTCTTCCTTTGAAAAGTAGTTAAAGTGTTAGTCGCTCAGTCGTGTCCGACCTTTTCCGACTCCATGGACTGTAGCCCGCCAGGATCCTCTGTCCATGGAATTCTCCAAGTAAGAATATTGGAGTGGGTAGCCATTCCCTTCTCCAGGGGATCTTCCCCACCCAGGGATCCAACCTGGTCTCCCGCATAGCAGGCAGATTTTTTACCGACTGAGCCACCAGAAAGCCCTGCTTTTCTCTCTATGCAAACTCCCCAGCCAGGGCTCTCTTTTCTTGCCTTCTCTCCCAGGTACAGCCCCAGAGATCATGCACCTTCTTCCTGAGAGAGCACTTATGCATTACTGGATTAAATCCTAACTGATATCATTTTTATTTCACTACATGCGAATGAAAAAAATGGATTCCTCTAGCTCCCCCTCTCCCAGCTCATACTAGGCCCGAGGAAAGGTTTGACGCACGATAAATAAAAAGATCACTGAATAAAATGTTCCAGAGCGCAGGGCGTGTCTGTGCGCATGCGCGGAGGGGAAGGCGTGGGAAGCTGTTAGCTACCTGCCTGGGTCTACTGCGGCCTCCGGGAGAGGGAGGGGCTCCCTCAGCCTCGCCCTGCCATTGGTCAGGATGGTCCGCATTGACCTGACGCAACATCTCTGCGGTTGGGAGGAGCTCGCCCCTAGCCAGGCACCCCCACCCCCAGCAACTACCATCTTCCTGGCCCCTGCATAGACGAGGCGCCTACTTGCGGGCCTGTGGGAACGGAGACTGGCTGCTGGGGACCGCGCACCGAGTGGGACAAAAGACTCGAAACAGCACTTTGAATTTGCTCACACTTTTATTAGGATTACCAGGGTCCAGAGGGAACGAGGCGGGACTTCTGGGGGGAGGGGGACAGGAATACCGCAATGGCGAAGCGGCCTTGCATAGACACCGAGGCGGGCTAGCGGGCGCAGCTGGGAAGGCGAGGGGTGGAGGAAAAGAGAGAGACTTGGGAGAACAGGGTGGCAGCAGAGCCCCCCAAGGCCACAGCAGCCCTCCCCGCTTCGGGATTAAGGGTGTCCACTCCACACAGCACGAGGAGGGGGATAGAGGGGCCCTGACCAAAGCATCACAATAATACATTTAGCAGCACACAGAAGCCTGCGGGGGAGGAGGGCTAAAAGGAAGGGGGAAGCCCCCATTCCCTCCTCCCAAAATAAGAATTTCTCAATTACTAAACCATAAAAATAAACTTTAAACCCGTGTACGAAGTCAATCACCCCCCAGAAGTGCAATACGGGGCCGCTCGGCCCTAGCTGATAGGGAGGGCAAATGGGGCAGGGGGAGAAGGATATAGAGAAGTAGCCCCTGAAGGGGTAAGACGTTTATCCCATTTGGCCCCTCTTTCCAGGGATGGCCCAAGGGTTTTGGACCTGAAGCACCTTCTCCATGTCGGAGTCTTCTGAGTCTTCTCCTGAGTCGTCTTCGATTCCTTCCTCATTGCTGTTCTCACCTTGCTCACTGCCTGCACAGGACAGAGAATCAAGGAAGGGAAAATGGAAGAGGGTGGTTAGATGGACGGGTAGATATCACTCTTCACAGGGAACAGAGCCCACAGTCAGGTTTTGGGGGGCCTGGGATCACTCATCAAGCACCTCTGCTTGGAACAAGCAGCCAAGTATGTGTGTGAGAGTAAGGGGCAGTGGGAGGAAAGCAGGAAGGCAGGGTGGGCTGCCCCTGTCCTAATTGACACATCTCTGAAAGTAGCTTTTTCTCCCAGTGTATGCAATGTGTGTGTCTCTTCCTGAGCTCTGACTTCAGCTGAATAAACCTTCTATTCATCCAGAGGCTGCTCCCTCTTTTTCCCTGGTGTGATTCAAATAGGCCTGTCTTCTTTGGCCCAATTCCCCACCCCTGCTCCCACACTAGGGTTGTGCAGATAACTCTGCCTCCCCTTTTCTGAAAGGAGATGCCACTGAGTAGGAGGGGATGAGGCCGGCAATTCCCTCAGTTTCCCTACCTAAAAATATGTCTAGATTAAATCTACTCACTCATTCAACTCCTCCTTTCTTGGTGCCCTCAATGGAAGTTTGCCAGGGATACCATGGCCAAAACTCCCAGGAGTGGCTGGCCCTCCTGCTCCTTCTACCTCCCCCACGGGGCTGCCTCTCCTCTATTTGCCTGCCTACAGTCAAGCTCAAACATACCCCTTGTCTGCCTTCTGCCATCTACTTCTTAGCCAAGGTTTGATTTTATTACCTTAACCCCTGCTCATCCCTTCCCCTTCCTATTGTGGTCTGGTTCTACCCCTACCTAGCCACTGAAACTACTCTTCCCAAGGTCACAGATGATCTATTCAGCTGCTAATACAACGAACACATCCCGGCCCTCATTTTACTTGTCCTTTCAGGACCACTGGACACTGCTGACAATTCCTTCCTTCTCAGAATGTTCCATGACCTAGTTCTCCTCCTAACTCTACCCTCTCAGAGTCTCAGTTTCCCCATCTATAAAAGGAGGATAATAGTACCTACTTCTTAAGAGTTGCTGTGAGAATTAAATTACTTAAAGCAAGAAAACCCTTAGTACAGTGTCTGGCACATAGTAAACACTTCATTAATGTTAATTGGACCCAATTAACATTAACTGGCCCCAGAATCCAGATATAGGATTCTGCCCTGGCTTGTTACCTACCTCCTTTCTTTACAATTTCTGACTTCCCAGACATACCACTAACCACCTGCCTCTCAGACACCTGTACCTGTGTCCAACAAGCCCTTCCAACTCCATGTTCTTCTCTGCATCCCACCAATCATACTGCCATGCCATTCCCCATCTCATGAAATGGTGCTTCCTTTGGCCAGTCATCCAGGCCAGAACCAAACATGGCAGTTACCTTAAATACTGCTTTCTCCCTCAACCCTCCATGTGCAACCCTTCCTCAGCATTTCCCAAAATGCTTTTTTTGGTGGACAGTGAACAATGGCTTCTGTGATCAATGTTTGGGAAATGCTGACTTCCACAATGTTTAAATAGGTTTCTTAGAGTAGGATTTATCAGAGCCTTTCAGGTGCCAATGTACATGTGACTCTACATAAGGACATTATTGTATGCAGTATTTCCCCAATATATTTGACCTCTGAACCTTTTGTGAGAACCTTTTGGTGAAGGGTCTTTAGAAGACAACTTGGTAAACCCTGACAAACAGACTATGCATTTTCAGCCTTCTAGGTTCTTTTTCATGTGATCCCTTCCACCAAGAATGCCCCATAATGCTCCTTAATGTGAAGGCAGCCTCCAATTCAAATGTTACTTTCTTTCTCTAGTTCTCCCCTTCCTAATTCTTGGAGATACGATTAGCTCCTCCCTCCTCTGGGATCACTGAGCACACTGTTCACTTCACCCCCAGCTCCCCAAGCAAGCCTGGGAGTTCCCAGAAGGCCAGGGCTGGGTACAGAGTGTGCTGAATTACAATGTGTTTGCCACTTGTTTCCCTCTGTGTGTGAACCTGTCTTAATTTACCACCCACTACCTCCTATCTTTTCTCTCTGCTTCATTTGTCTTGTGCTCTGTTACAACCTATCTGCCTATCACCAAGAACTGAAATTTGTTTCTTTGGTTTTGTTATGTTTGTAAATTAAATGTTTCCTGGCCTTGCTTAATTTAAAAACTTACTGAGAATGTTTTTTTCTTTTCTCCACAAGAGCAGATTGTGCTCATGCCTTGATACTCTGACCCTGGCTGGATTTTCTCTGACAGAAGAGAAAGGAGGTAAGACAAAAGATGAGGGTTCAAAGAAAAAAACAAAACATAAAAGGTAAGGGTCCCGCTCACCTTCCTCACTGCCCTCCTCCTCTTCCTCCACTGACGATTCTTCTTCAGAGATGTTCTCTACTTCGTCCTCATAGTCATCCTGGTTGGTATTGTTATGGTGATCCTTGTCAGGGTCTTCAAGGTAATTCTCGTAGTCTTCAATGTCTCGGTCGTCATCATCACTGCCTTCATTGTCACCTTCGTTGCCATCATCATCACTACCTTCGTTGTCACCTTCATTGCCATCATTATCTTCAATATCACTGCCATCATTGTCTCCTTCATTGTCACTGTCACTGCTGTCCTGGTTGTTGCCATTGCTCCTTTGGTTGCCATCTTTGGGGTTCTCATCACCATTGGGGTTCTCATCAGCATTCTCATCGTTGTCATCAGGGTTCTCTTCGTTCTCATCAGTGTTGTCATCTTCAGGGTTCTCACTATTGTCATTGGTACTCTCCTTGTCATCAGCACTCTCATTGTTATCAGTGGTTTCGTTGTCATTGGGGCTTTCGTTGTTGTCGGTGGTCTCATTGTGGCCAGGGCACTCGCTGTCACAGAGGCTCTCACTGATGTCAGTTATCTCGTTGTCAGTGGTCTCGAAGCAGTCAGTAGTCTCCATGAAGTCAGAGATCTTGACGTCATGAATGGTCTCATTGTCGGTGATACCATCACTGTCTGAGGTCTCTCCAATAATGTCTTCCATGATGTGATAGTCATCAGAGTCATCCATGATCACCACTTCATATTCATCCTTGTTTTTACTGTGGGGAAGTCTGGGGTTGAGTATAGGGTTGGTGGGAGGTGATGTACCCAGAGCAGACAAACACTGAAAGGTGGTAACAGGGGAGGCAATAGGCTACAAGGGTTCCCAGGGATGAGGCTAGGTGGGGAGAGTCCCATTTCTGCCCCTGAGAGCATAACCTCAGCCAATCACACCCCATTTCTAGGCAATATGTTTTACCCACTTGTAAAACATATTGGATTGGATCATCTCAAAGGTCCCTGTTGGCTCTATGAATACTGTGTGACACTAGCTTAGTCTTTGCCCCACCCTTAACAAACCACCTCTCAGCCATCAACCCTCTGCCATCACCTTTCTTCTTTTTCTTGCTTCTTTCTGCTTGTTCTGTAGCCCCCTTCTCCCATCATGTAGTAACGCACAGGGTTAACCCACAGGTCATTCTTGATAATCTGTTGAAAGAGACAGGGGAAGAGAGCTATGAGCACAAGTCCCAGAGGCTACTCCCAATCCCCCAGGCACCTAAGGGTAAGCCTAGCAAGGTTTTCCCTGGTAATGCCAGGAGGGGCCCCACCTCAGCAATCCTGTCAGCCTCTGGGAGGCTATGGTTTGAGAACCAGCTGAAGAAGCTGTGGTTGGCGTCCTGGTTCCCGTGCCTGTGGGCCCGAGGTTCCTGGCCCCGGTGCCAGCGAATTGGGGTGGAGTGAGACACCAGTCGGCCTGGGGAAAAAGGAGGCTATAGAGAGGGCACTGGACAAGGTTAGATGGAGGGATGAATTTGCTCTGGGGCTACCTCTTACCTGAGCGGTTGCGCTGGAACTCCTTGACAATCACCATATTTGTGAAGTAGGGGTTTGTCTGGAAGTATAGCTTCATTTTGTAGCCCATGGAGATATGTCTGAGATCCTGTACCTGCTCAGGGTGGGGGTAATGGTGGAATTCCCACCACACTGTGGCCCCTCCCACCCAATCCCCCCTCACCTCCAAGGACCAGATTCCTTGCCCAGTCCTAGTAGAAAAGATCTCTTTGGCCTGACCTGCAGGTTGGTCAAGTAGCGGAAAATGTCTTCATCGCGTTGGTTGATCAAGATTGAAATTTTGGGGTGGTTGAGGAACTGATGGAGGGAGCAGTTTAGGTCAAGGAGTGACTGTTCAATGAGAAGGAGGGAAGGAAGGCCAGGCAGGGCTATGCAGGGCAGAACAAAAGAGAGGCTGGAGCAGAATTCCTTTTGTGCTCATGTGATGTATGTGGAGCAAGTAGGTCATGCAACAAGACCCATACTTTTATTCCCATGATACCATGTGGTGAGAGCCTGTGTTTAAAAATATCAAACCTCTATATTAGGTGGCCCTGCCATGGTTCATATCTGCTGTGTGTTTGGGTGCTGGGAGTCTATACCCAAGTGATGTTGTGTCTCTGAGTGTTCACAAAAGACATTGTGTGTCTGGGGGTTAAAGGCCCACATCCAAATGATACTATATCTGGTTGCTGATGGCCTGTTGTCACATGATGTTATATATTTGGGTGTTATGGGTATGTGTCCACATAATGTTGTGTGTCTGTCTGAGAGCTCATGTCCAGGTGATGGTGTGGTCTGGGTACTGGGGACCTGTGGCCACATAATACTGTGCCTGGGTACTGGGGGCCTGTGATCATGTGATATGTATGTATGACAGTGTCAAGTGTCTGTGTCCATGTAATTCTATTAGGATGTTAAACCCATGTGTTTCTAATATGTTACATGGTTCCCCAGAGATCAGCTTATCACCAACAGTGAATTATTATTATTTCCTTCATTTAACTTCTTAATCTCTATTCCTAGATACCCCTTTTCCTGATTCTTCAGGGCTCTGGCCCCCTCCTCTCCAGCCAGGATTGGGGTCTCACTAGAATCTAAGTAGAAACCTAGGCATGCACAGCCATGTGTGACTTGGGTACCCTTTCTGGGCCAATTCTCTGCTGTATGCCCTTCCCCTCCCTCTTCACTGTCTCTGAGTCAGTTTATCTTCCATGTCCCCCTCTCCCCACTCCTCCTTTTACCATCTCTGATCCAATTTTTCTGCTGTGTGTCTCTGTCCTCCCCCTTTCACTGTCTGTGATCCATTTTCTTTTAATGCTATGCTCCTTCTCTTTCCTTTTCCCATATGTGGTCCAGTTTTAATGGCCCCCCCTCCCCCTTCACCATCCCCAGTTCAGCTTCTCTGATGTTTTGCCACACTCCTTCCATCCCTTCTCCACCAGACTTCCTCATTCTTCCAACAGGGGCCCGCCCCCACACCCTTTCACCCAGTCTGTCCCTCCTCCCACCGCCCCCCACCCAATTCTGGTCATGGGCTCCTGGCCCATGAGTATAGATGACAAGGATACTGCTTTGACCCAGAAGCCTGGGATATTCTGGATGATAAGATCTCTGCGCTCCAGGAAGGGTCTCCGCATCTGGATGAACTTGCGCTTGAGACGGAGGAAGGCCTTGCCAGCCTTGATATTCACCGCCTCCAGGTCTAGCTGAATGTTTTCCAGAGCCTGCAGGATGCACTCTATCTTCTCAGCATTCTTCTCTGGGCTTTCCCTCTTCACCTTCCTGGGCTTCCTCTTCCTCCTCCTCCTCCTCTTCCTCACGCTTTCCTTTTCATCCTCGTCGTCATCTTCCACGATGATGACGGTCTCTTCTCTCCCTCTTGGACCGGCTAACCTCTGGTACCCCCGCCCCCCTGCGCTACAGGTTTCTAGGGCCTTCTCTCCTGCAAAGCTGCTGGGCTCCGTCACCTGGAAGTCAATCTCCAGGCTTTCCCCAGAAACCTCTGAGGGAGAGAGCGTTTCTAGGCTCTCCGCGAGAGGGGGCGACTCCCCGTACCCTGACTCGACTGCGGGCTCCCAGCCGGGACCCCCAGCCCCCAGGGTGAAGTACGCGCGGATACCCCCCTCCTCGAGAATGACATAAGGCGGAGGCGGGGGCAGAGCGGGGCCCAGTCCCACCCCCCTCATGTCAGCCAGCACCTGTGCCGCCTCGGTTTCCTCCTGGAGCCTCGGGCGCTGCTGAGGTGGAGGCAGGGGCAGGCGCAGGAGAGGAGGAGGAGGAGGAGGAGGTGGCGGCGGCGGCGGCAGCAGCAGCTCGCTCTGAGGGGGCTCAGAGCCACTAAGGCGGCGGGCCTTGGCCGGAGGCCCTTCATCTGCGCGGTCCATGGTGACCGCGTTCGCACAGCTCGGCCCTTCGCGCTCGGCCGGGCCGCCGCCGCTCGTCACACCTGAAGCGAAAATGCCGAGCTTCAAGCGACCAGCTCCGCTCTCAGCCTCGCTGTGGCGCTCCCTCCCACAGCTCCTGCCGTACTCCCTCCGCGCCAATCGTCAGGCCCCGCCCCCTCATGACGCCAGGGGCCGTCCCGCCTCGCCATTGGCTGCCGGCCGTCGCGGCAGCCCTTGCGCCCCCTAGCCCCCCGCCTGCTCGCGCGCAATCTGCTTGCCAACACCGCACCTCATCACTTTCCCATTGGCTTCCCTCAGGCCCGCCAATCACCCGGCTGACTCCCTCAGCGACCGTCCGGACTGTGCAGGGCGATTGGCCGCGGGGAGATCTGAGGAGAAGAAGCCCCTCTCCCTCAGCCTCCAATGTTTTATCCAATGGGAAAAGTACCAGTGGTTCTGAAGACCCAAACGCAAAACAAAAAACAAGCGCAAGCAGTGAGCAGGATGTGCTCAGATAGACTGGAGAGCCTCGCTGTCATTCTCTCCCTCCTCCCCCCTCCCCGTCAGCAACTACGCACTTCTTAAATCTGCCCCTTCCCCTCAGCCCTGCTTTCGCCACTGCAGCGGCGAAATCGGAGGCGGCAAACTCGGGGCTCGGGTGGCCCTGAAGGAGCTTGGGGTTTAGAAATCGAAGGTCTTTTGGGGCCAGGTTTTGACGTGGCGTTTCCCATTTCTGCAAAATGGCTCTAGCAATAATAATCACACCAAAAAACTAACTTCCTCTGCGTCATGAAAATTATTGTGATTCTTTCTAGGACTTTCTATTTCTTCATCAACTCCATACTTCTTTCCACCCTTTCCTCTCAATTTCCTCAGTGTATGCTGCTTTTGATTGTATTTTAGATTTTGGGCGGGAGGAGGGGCAAGTGGATGGTCTCTCATGAGGCACAGTGGTGGGGTTCTGACTTCCGTCTGGGATTCGTGTCACAGGTCTGCTTCCCACTTTGAAACCCTGACAAAATCACTGCCTTTTTCTGAACTTGTTTCCTCTCCTCTAAATCAGGTGTCACTAAAAAGACATTTAGAAAACTGCCCATTGCAGTCTTGTGGTAGCAGAGAATTGGAGACACCTACAGACACATCATCCAGGAGAATGAATAAGAAAAATGTAACATATGTATAAGATGGACTACTAGAATGAATTAGGTGTAAACACGGCAACATGGCTGGATATCTCAAAAAACAGAATGTTGAGTGAAGAAAGAAACGGAACAAGATTTATAGTACAATACTGTTTATGTAAATTAAAACATAACAATACCATACATTTTCCACATATACACATATATGTAAATAAAACATATGAATGGTGGATTGGAAAAACACACGTTAAATACACAAGAGTGGGGTGCCTATGTGGGAGGGGGGATGGTATTAGGGATGGGTGATGAAGTGGACAAAACAAAACAAAAAAGAATATAAGGGCTTCATATGGACCAATGATGACACAGTGTGCCAAGAACTGAGGAATATGGTCAACTCAATTCTGTGCATCTCATAGAGTAAAGTAATTGAGCGTCCAGGGAACAGGCTGGCTGGGGAGACTCCCAGGCTTGTTTGTTTGTTTTTTTCCCCATGACATCCATCCCTCTGAATTTAATCAAAGCTTACCAAAATCCCAGCTGTATACAGTGGATCCTTCTGAAGGGCTCCTATCCCAGACCGAGCAGTCCCTCCATAAGCTATTATTTTGTGTATATGTGTGGGGGGCATTACCTAACCCAACAGTTCCCCCAAGTTTGATCCCCAATTACCAGTCCCCATTCTCCATGGTGGTCCAGTTTCAGGAACACCTTATCTGGGTTTTTGAGAGGAGACTCATACAGGAGTTGGGAGTGGTACCTGGGGGCTCCAGACTTTTGGAAGAGATGGGATTCTCAAGTATCCTGTCCTCCATGTTCAGAGCCTGGGCCAGGGGAGGAAGATCTTTTGAGATGGGAGTCTACGCTCTTGCTACATCCATACATATCATTTTCAAATTCCATCTCTCTGACCACTCTACTTCCTGCTGCAGGCACATACTGTTTTTTCTTCTCTCAATTAGGTGCATATGTGCACATGTGTGCTCACATGCACTGTATATGTCTCCACATACAGGCATTTGCTCACATGTGTGCCCCAGGCCAGAGTGCGCCCCAACAAAGTCACACAGACACACTGTCTCACTTGACCATACCCCCCTACATATGGTCATTGCAGATAGGGCACACACCCACCCACACACAGAGACAGAAAGAGAAAACATCCAATATAGCATTGTTCATTTCAGTTTTCCATTTACAAAATCCAATGGTGAATCCAGGCAGTTAGAAAAAAGAAATAGAGGAAAATCCTCCTGAATGTACCCTATCTACCCCCACCCCACTCCCTGGGAAAGGCACCCCCATCACTATCACTGAGAGAACAGGTACCCCCCCTGTATACCAGTCTCTCAGCCACTCTGGCCTGCCTTTCCAGGGCCACTGCATAACCAGGCTCATTAATGTCTCTCCTGCCTAGAGTGCCTTCTCCATTCCTCTTGCTTAAGTCAAGGCTTGCCCAGTTCCGGAGCTGTCTTAGGGTAGGGAGGGAGTGTAGGACAAGGGCTTCTATAGGGGAGAGAAAGGGGGTGAAAAAATACAGATCTCCCCCTCTCCCAGGAGATGAGAAGGGGACAGAGAACTTGGGAAAGACCAGGCAAAGAATGCCAGTTTGGCTCACCAGTCCATAAGACTTGATGTGAACCCAGAGTGGGCTCTGCTCTGGGAAGGAGGCTTTGGATCTCCCACCTGGGGAATCTGGCTGCATTCTGCTCCACTTGGGGTGGAAGTAATGGTGGAGGGAAGAAGAGGGGAAGGGCTGTTCAGAGCAAGTAAGTCGGGGGCTAAGGGCCCAGAAGGCCAAGGGTTACCACAGAGGGACTTGAGGCCCCTGAGGCTTTAAGGGACAAAAAGAGGCCAGAGAGGAATGGACTCAAGTCCACAGTGCCTTGGAGCTTATACCACTATGACTTACCAAGGAGAGTAGCATGAACTCAGGAGACAATTCTGGGGTTCAACTCTGCTCTGTCCCCAGGCTTTGGGATTCAGCCATTCTGGGGAGTTTGACTTTCTCCCTACACTTCCCTGGAGGGGTGCTGCTCCTGCCTTTATGGCACCCACATCGACTTCAGTGGAGTTGGAGTGGATTTCCATCCTCAGGAAGAGCTGAAGGATGGTGATCCTGGAGGCAGCTTGAGAGAATGCAGCCAAGCTGAGGTCTCTTCAGCTTGAGGCATATTGCTAGCATCCTGCTCTTCACCTAACCTGGGCCCATCCCAGAGGCCCTTCTCCCTCCCCTCCTTGTTTCTCAAACAGATGCTCAAGAAACAATTGGGAAGTCTGGACACGGTAGGGATGGATAAAAGACTGGCCTTGGGACCAGGGTTAGCCTAAAACAACATTGCACACAACATAGCAATTAAACCTTGCTCCCTGGGGACCGAACACCCACTTTGGTCCCTCTCGTCAGCAGATCAATTTCATCCAGACCTTGCTAAAGGACTTGGAAGGAGAGGGTGCGTGGGAGCAGAGGGGACAATAAGAGCTCTAGAAGTCTATTTTACAGGACAAATTTCCCCCTTCTGGACAATGTCAGAGGAGAGACATTAGAGCAAGAAAGCCTGTCTCCTCAGCTATGAGTAGGAAAACCTGCATTTTCAGTTTTTTTTTTTTTTTTTCTGAATTGTCACTTCTGAGAGGAGAGACACTGTAGAAGTGGAGGAGGAGGAGGTGGAGACAGGCCCCATAGGACTAGAAATGCATCTTTCCCAGTCCCCACCCAGTCCCTAGCCCTGGGGAGGTGTTGGCAAAGGTGCCTAGATTCCAGGTTGTTCCAGGGTCTGGGGCTGGAGCTCAGAAAGAAAGGCTCCCGTATGGAGCCCTACCTCTTCCCTTCTGTTGGCTCCATCGTGGTGGCCACGACCTTCTCCCTGCCTGTCTGCCTACCAGCCTGCTTCACATCACACAGTAGGGTTCTCTAGGAGCTGGGGCACCTCCTGTGCCCCAGCAGGGGGCGTGAGTCCTCAGGCACTTCTTGAGGTCCTTGTTGAGCAGGAAGCAGACGATTGGGTTGACGGCAGCCTGGGCGAAGCTCATCCAAACAGCAGTGGCCAGGTAACGGTGCGGCACCGCGCAGGCTTTCACAAACACTCGCCAGTAGCAGGCCACGATGTAGGGTGACCAGAGGAGCAGGAAGAGCAGTGTGATCGCGTAGAACATACGGCCCAGCTGCTTTTCACCCTTGACCTCGTCCATGCCCAGCAGCCGCCGGCTGGCTGCATGCCCATTCTGCCGGATACCCAGTAGGGTTGGTGGCATGGGCCCTCGGCCAAAGCCAGCGATCCAATTGGCAGCAGCCTGGCCAGTGGCCCCAGGGCCATGGAATGTCCAGTTCTGACTGATGGCTGGCACCATCTGCACAGGCTTCATCTTGCGGTGACGATACTCGAAGAGGAGCAGCTTGCCATAGACAGCATGTGTGGCTGCCATGAGCACAGCCAACATAAGCATGAAGCCCAGCGTGTCATTGGCCTTGAAATAGCGATGCTCAAAGATACACTGGTCCTCCTCACGGATGAACTTGTAGGTGCCCACGTCGAAGACAGGTGGGAAGGCCATGGCCACAGACAGGGTCCAGGCCATGCAGATGACAGCTGCGCATGTCCAGAGCGTCATGCGCTTGGCATAGAAGCGGTGGTGGGCGATGGCCATGTAGCGTGTGACGCTGATGCAGAACAGCATGAAGGCCGCATGGAAGCAAAAGAGCACAGCCATAAAGGCCACAATCTTGCAGCTGAGCGCACTGAAGGTCCATGAGGAGCCGTGGCGCACAGAAGCCAGCACAAAGGGGAAGCAGACGGCAGAGCGTATGCCGTCAGCCAGGCACAGGTCCAGCAGAAAGTAGTAAGGAGCCTTGTGCAGGGCACGGTCCTTGAGCACCAGCAGGGACAAGATGGCGTTGCCCGCCAGGCTCACGCACATGATCAGTCCCAGCAGCACCAGCTTCACGTAAGCCACTGCTGATGGTGGAGACAGTGCACCGCTCACCTCCTCGGGCTCTCCAGTGGTGTTGGCCATACTGAGGGGCAGGGGCTGCTCCCAACCCTATGGGGTCAGCCAGTCCAGTACTCGATGGGCCCCAGGGGACTCCATCAGTTGTTCTGCTGGGCTGCTCCTGCAAATGAGGATAATGGGGGAGACACAGACACAGATAGAGGTATGAGGGCAGGAGAGAGTGTGAAAACACACACACAGGGGCAGAGAGAGTGAGGAAGGACAGAACAAAGAGAAAATGGACACCAATTGAGACAGAAATGGAGGGGATGAGAAAGAGTTAGAAAAGATAGGGAGACAGACAGAACCAGAGAGACAAGAAGAGGGGGAAAGAAGGAGAGAGTAGGGAGGGAGAGAGAGAAATACAAGAAAAAGAAACAGTGAGAAACAGATGAAAAGGAAAGGTGAGGAAGAAAGAGAAAGGGCAGTGTTAGTGTGTCTATGCGGCCTCCCCTCTTACTCCCAGCTGGTGTCAGGCCCTGCCCCTGGCCCACTGCTGCTCCTCCTCCCTCCTTGCTGCGTGAGGGGTGCTTCATCTCTCTGGATGTCCTCGGTTACCTCTTTCCTCCATTGGTGGGTCTGTGGGATGGGGATGTGGGTGCAGCTCTTCTCTCCCTTTGTAAAGCCCAAAGGTTGTGTTCTTCAAACTTTTAAAACTGCCACCCATAAGAAATACATTTTACATCACAACCTGATACACATATACACGTGTACATAGAGCTGAATACAAAGTTTCACAAAACAGTACAGATTATATATGTAATGTACCTCATTAGCTTTTATTCTATTTCACACTGTTTTTTTTCTTTTTGGTTAACATTAGTAGCCACTCATTAAATAGGTTTCTTTATTCATAATGAATGTGTTTAGCACACTCATGGAACAGAGGGAAGATCAGTGTGGTTGGAAAAGGGCAGGCAAGTAAGACAGTAGAAAGTGAATTCACAGAGGGGTCTGGGGCCAGATTGTGCAGGGCTGTGAGCCACGACAAAGACTTAGGTTTTTACTTTAAATGAAGTGGAAAGTATGTGTGAACATAAAGATATAGGTATGCTTGTATGTACTCATTTCTTGAAAAACTATTTATTGAGCATCTACTGTGTGCCAGGCACTGGTGACACAGATGTGAAATAAACAGACAAAGGTCTCTGCTCTTGTGAAGTTGACATTCTAAATAATAAAGAAGATACACAGGTGAAATATAGTAGGTCAGATGATGATAAGTTCCTAAATTTAAGGAGGGAAGGGGGATAGGAAGTGCCAGGGGTGGAGGAAGTACAGTTTTGTTTATTTATTTTTGGAAGTACAGTTTTAAATGAGGTGGACAGGGAAAGCTTCATGGAAGAGGTGTCATCTGAGCAAAAAAAATGGGGGAGGTGAGTGAGCCATGTGGATATCTGGGAGAAGAGAATTCTAGGCAGAGGGAATAGCCAGAACAAAGGCTCTGAGGTGAGACTGCACGCAGTACATTTGAGGAAGAGTAAGGAGGTAGGTGGAATGGAATGAGCAAGGGGAAAGTGGTAGGAGGAGAGCTCAGCAAGGTGGTAAGGTCAGATCATATAGGTCACACTGAGGACTCTGACTTTTAATCTGAGTGAGATGGGTGCCCTGGGAGAGTTTTGCACAGAAATAAGATGTGATATGACTCAGGATTGAATGGGATCCTGCTTGCTGTGGTGAGGAGCATAGACCATGTGAGGCGAAGGTTGAAGTAGGGATACTACTTAGGAGGCTCCTGTAGTAATCTAGGTAAGAAAACAGCACCCTTGTGCCCCCCTGCCCTGCTTTATTTCTCTTCCTGGAATTTCTCTCTTTTGATGCACTACATAATTTACCTTTTTTTATAGTTGTTTTAATTTATTTATTTATATTGTCATATAGTTGATATAAGTATTATATAAGTTACAGACAGTGATTCACAGTTTTAAAGATTATACTTTATTTATGGTTATTATAAAATATTCACTTTAAAATTTTGATTTATTGCCTGCCCTTCCCTATTAGAAGGAAAGCTCCAGGGTAGGGATTATCAATTCACAAATTCTAGAAGAGCAGTGCAGAGCCCACCGTAGGCTCTCAGTCAAAAGCTGTCAAATCAATTGGTTGAGGGACTAGTGGGGGGCTAGTGGCTCAGGGAGGGCCACCTGGAGGCATCCATGTAGGATTTGCTGAGAAAGCAGTCTGGGCAGTGTATGAATGGGAGGGCACAGGAAAGCTTGGGGGTAAGTAGGAGAACTCCTGGTGTATGAGGGCTGGGTGGGGGATGTAGGGTGTGATAGGATAGCAGGGCAGGTTTCCCAGGAAAGGCAGTAAAGCAGAAGCCAGAGAAGCTCAGAACTCCTGCTGGGGCTGGGATGGGATTAAGGTTGGAAGAGGTGGGGCTTGAGTGGATGTCTTTCTACCCCCTCCCTCCATGGAAAATGGCTCCCCTTTGCACTGTTTCTCAGTTCAATCCAACTGAGCCTGTCACAGCCACCTGGGGCCAAGCTTTTCTCATGGTACCCCAAAGTCTCAGAGCCAGTGCCAGTGTACTGAGAGAAGGTGCTAGGGCAGAGGCTTGAGAGAAGTGGAGTTGGTGGGCCCCTTCAGCCCCTCAAGGCCTCACAGCTCCCACACATCTGTGGACCAGCTGATAGCTGGGTGTGTGTAAACATGCACACACACACACACACACACACACACACACACACACTCCTTAGCCTTGAGGAGTGGCAGGGGGAAGTGATAGAGACAGAGATTGAATGTAAGAGAGTCAGAGAGACACACAAGTGACAGAGAAAGAGAGGAGCAGAAGGAGAGAGATGGAGACATAGGAATGTGGCAGGGAGGGGTGGGAGAAATAAACAGAGAAAGGAGAGAGGTTTACATAGAGAAGAGGAGACAAAAAGAGGAAGAAGAGAGGAAGTAAAAAAAAAACCAGACAGACACACACAGAGAAACAGAGACAATGCAAGAGACCAACACGGGAGAAATATAGAGACAGAAAGAGGAAAATAAAGAGATGAGAGTGGGAGAGAGAGACAGAGAGAAAAAATAGAGACAGAGAGGGAGGGAGGGAGGAGACAGAGACAAAGAGTAAGGACAGGGATAATGCCAGGAAAGGGAGAAAGATGTAGAGAAATAAAGGGACAGGGATGGGGAGTGAGAGGCAGATATAGAAAGGTGATGGAGATAGAGAGAGGCAGAAATAAAGATGGATACAGACAGAGGGAGACACAGAGACAAACTAAGACCAAGAAAGTGGATAATGTGTAGCTCAGAGTCTCAGAGAAAACAAAAACAAACACTAAAACGAACAAACAAAACAAAAAACCATAAAACAATACCAGCAAACAAACAAAACCCTGGTGTTGCCTGGAAAGCTGGGGTGATAATATAAAAAGTGAGGAGAGGGTTCTGAGCACGGGCAGCCACGGCCTGGGACCATCCGACACTAAGGATGCATGTGCATATGCGTAACACATACACACCCGCTTGTGCCCAGATGTCCTTAGACAGAGATACACAGACACCAACACACATCCAGAATCACATAGGCTACTTCTATAGAGACCAATGGACAGCAACCAGCTCACATATAGGGGCACTGGTGTGCATGCGAGGTGTGCATACACACACACACACACACACACACACACACACACACAGTATATTGTGTATGCTGCCTCATTCACATGGCACAGTGTACCCCTGCTTAAACACCCGCGCTTTGTTCTCAGTAAAGGTATTACTGCCCCCTAGGGGAAATTTTGGAAATTTATAGGTGCATTTTTTGGTTGCCACAGCGCTGGGTGTGTCCTTCTAACATTTTTGGAGTCCTTCGTGAGGATGTTGGCTGTCCAGAGACCTGTAGGGCAATTCTATACAGTCAACATATGTCTCACATCCCACAGAATTTTGGACTTGGCGTGAACTGAACCTAGACACTAACTCTATTTCACTGATAAACACAGTTGTTTCTTTGATTTAATGCATCCTGAATTATCCAGGAATGTGGCTATCACGTTAAGTCTAGAGACTATGCTTTGTTTTGTGGAGCACTTTCCTTGCATAGTTCACTATTTAGGAAACTCTCATTCCTAGGCCTTTGCCTGTCATTTTCCTGCACTTTGTACAAAGGACAGCTTCTGATTCTTCCCCTTCTCTAAATCCATGTTTACCTGTTATGTTACAAGCCTTTAATTCACTGAATCTCTTAGGGAGTGTCATGTCCAAGCATTTCTGTATTGAAATACAAATTATTTTCTTATAAATCACTTTTATTTCTTATTTATTAGAGTTAATACAATGTGGATATGGTATAATATACTATATGTCTTCTTTGGAAATTATATATGCAGAGAGGTTATATTATCTAAGAACTTACTGTCCAGATGGTAAAGGGGTGTTACAAAATATCTTACATAAAAGAGGGTGTTGTGTACAGGAGGGCTATGAATTGCTCATGTGCACAGACACACTCAGACACACACGCATATACACATACATGTGCAGTGGCCCACAAACCCATTAATTACAACTCCCCTAACACACACACAAACTCTTAAATCCTGAGAGATACACACACGTAGACCTACTCATTGTCACTCACACTCAGGCTCATATATACCCTTTGTCCCAGTGTACCTGATTATTCAAATCCTCTCATGTATTCAAACTCTCGCAACACAGGTATGAAAACAGTGGCATATCTGTATTATCACATATACAATCATGGTTACACACGTTAACACTCAGTGACATACACCAGCATGCTCACATGCACTTGAACCCTGACACACACACACATATATATACACACAAACGCACATATGTATGTGTATACAGACAGACTGCCCCTCAGATACCAACAGAAAAATAGACTAGTTAAAAACTACTCACATATACACACATGTACATACTCTAACACACAGAGACCAACTGATCCAAGATGTCTCACACAGATTAGTTACACTCACCAACACAGATGTGTATACCCTAGCACAGGTACACACAGTTGCCCATTCATGTACATTATGCAGAGAAGTAGACCAGCTCCAATGAACACACACACACACACATACACACCCCTTAGCAAAATGCAAGCACAAGCAAACACAAAGAGAAAAGCCAGATATAGTATATACAGATACACTCTCACACACAGATGTCTATACACACACAATCTTGCTCACAACTCAGATACACTTACTTGACATATACATCCTGCAACAGGTATATATCAAGAGACAAACCTGTGCAAGTGCACAGAGCAGCCAACTCTGGAACATACAGGCAGAAACATTAGCAGAGCTGCCCTGGGCTGGAGCAAGATGGGGCTCAAGGGGACCCTGTGAGAAGGGAGGTTGTAAATGTCTGGACTGCTTCCTGTAGGAACATCCCAGATAGTTGGATTATTACTTTGATTGCCACTTTTTGTTCATAATCAGTAAGACTTTTTGCTTTTGCCCATACGTGTACAATGTTTGTTTTTCTTTTAATTTTATCTCATTCTTATTTTGGGGCATTTTTTTTCCTACAAATATAGAAGGGCTATATGATTGTAGCTGTTATTACTATTACATAGTATCATGTGCTCAGTTGCTCAATTGTGTCCGACTCTTTGCAACCCCATGGACTGTAGCCCACCAGGCTCCTCTGTCCATGGGATTTTCCAGGCCAGAATACTGGAGAAGGTTGCCATTTCCGCTTTCAGGGAATCTTCCTGACCCAGGGATTGAAACTGCGTCTCTTGTGTCTCCTGCATTGGCAGGTGGATTCTTTACCACTGTGCCACCTGGGAAGCCCTATATAGTATTAGTGAAGTGAAGTCACTCAGTCGTGTCCAACTCTTTGCGACCCCATGGACAGTAGCTTGCACCAGGCTCCTCTGTCCATGGGATTTTCTAGGCAAGAGTACTAGAGTAGGTTGCCGTTTCCTTCTCCATATATAGTATTAGGTGTTCCTAAAGAGAATATACCTATTTTGTTAATTTCCTTGATTATTGCTTCTTTATTTTAAAAAAATGTTCTCTTCTAGAACATTTCAAACAGAAATGTAGAAGAATCCTGTAACGAACCTCTGTGCACCCAGTGCCCAGCTTCACGAACAGTCAACTCATAGGGTCTTGTTTCACCTATAACCTCATCCAGTTCTCCCACTTTCAGAGTATTCTGAAGCTTGTATATTATGCCATTTCATCCATAAGAATTTCAGTAATTATTTCTAAAAGATAAGAACTCTTTAAAAAGTATTAGAACATTTTTATTATTTCTTTGCTTATTTATTGATTTATTTGCTACTGGCTTTTAATATTTAAAATTTGGCAAATCTGATTCTTGGCAGGATTTCATAACTGATTTCACAATTAATTTTTATCTTTTATTAGGTAAAAAATTTGTCAATAAACAAGTGCAGCCTGACGACAGTTGAATTGATTCATTAAAGAGAACTCTAAGCCTTTCTGAGTAATTGGCCTCTAATTAAAATAAATTAATTTTAAAAAAGAGAGAGAGAAACAAATTCCACCAAAAAAAATATATAGAAGACCTAGAACTTGATTTTTGGGGGGAAAAATCAATTTTCAGAAGTCACAAAGGTCTGCTGACCCCTTCAATACTTCATATTCAAGTAGATTTAATTTTTAAGATATTTCTTTCCTCATCAAATTGGATTTTTTGATCAAATCTGGAAAATCAGGAGACTCATGAGACAAACGCAGTAGTCTTCCCTCCAAAATAATCCAGGATATTCCTAATTTAAACAATTTAATGAGGATTGTCTCAGACTTGAGTTCAGCTGCCCAATTAGCCCTCTCTTCCTCAGCCTAAGCATGGAAAAGTTATCAAAAGAAACTTTCCCAGTAGGCTATGTTGATCAACAGACCACAAAACAATCTATCACACAGAGAAAGATATGGACCTGTTGAAGCATCTAGAAGAGCAAATTAAGAAACTGGGCTCTTTTTTGAGATGAGTTAGAACATTCTTAGATGGAGCTCAACCAGCTAGTAACAAGGTTATGCAATTAACCAGTAAAGCTAAGATGCCTGCCCAGTAGAATCTTATATGTTAGCAGACTGCTGGGAAATTGTCCACACATTTGAGACCAAATAGAAAAGGGGACACTTTCAATGATTTCTGCAGGAGACACACTGATGACAGGTCAAGGGATATCAAGATAACACTAACTCAGAAGATCACTGAATCAAAGGAGTTTTCATTTTATATTGATGTATCTTAGGATGTTGATTAACTGTGCTTGGTTTATAGTACTGGTCAGAAAGCCTTAAGAGAAATGCCAGAAGAACCAAAAAAACTAAGGTTGAAGTATTCAAAGTGATAGATAAATATTTTGAAATATTGTGGAAACTCTGCACAAGTCTGTGGACTGATGCTGCTGTTGTGATGGCAGGAAGTTTACAGCTGGAATTTGTTCTGAAAATGCTGAGAGTCATCCATGCTGCTGCTGCTGCTGCTAAGTCACTTCAGTCATGTCCGACTCTGTGTGACCCCAGAGACGGCAGCCCACCAGGCTCCCCCATCCCTGGGATTCTCCAGGCAAGAACACTGGAGTGGGTTGCCATTTCTTTCTCCAATGCATGAAAGTGAAAAGTGAAAGGGAAGTTGCTCAGTCGTGTCCGACTCTTAGCGACCCCATGGACTGCAGCCTACCAGGCTCCTCCATCCATGGGATTTTTCAGGCAAGAGTACTGGAGTGGGGTGCCACTGCCTTCTCCGAGAGTCATCCATGGAGGAGCCTTAACCTATAAAAGTTTGCCCAAAGGTCTAACTTCTACTGTAAATGATGCCAGGTGAATTTAATTAGATCCAAGGCATTACCCACCCACTTATCAAGCTTTCTCTGAAGCACTGGAATCAGTATACGTTTCTCTATTGTTTTAAACCTAAGTGTGTAGGATATTATAAAGGAGCTATTAGCTAAAAGAAAAATTTCAGCATTTATTTGTGAATGATTCTCCCTTTGCAGATTTGATGCTTACTGGCTTCAACACAGGGCTCTTCGAGCACGTGAATAAAATATATCAAAAATTTTCAACACTCAAAGATACATGAAAGTATATTGACAAGGTTTATGTATTTGAAGCCAAACTTCACCTTGGAAGAAGTCAAATGAAGTATGGTTCCTAGATGTAACTAATGCTTAGATGTAACTAAGATTCTAAGGTAATACTAAAGAAAACTTATTATGAATAGAACAAGGTCTACTTAGGGGAAAACTTCATTATTTTTAAATACTCAAAATGAAAATTTTCTGTTAGATGTAACTAATGCTTAGATGTAACTAACGTTACATCTTAGTTACATGTAACTAACGTTACATCTAACTAATGCTTAGATGTAAGGTTACATTCAGTTCAGTTCAGTTCAGTTCAGTCACTCAGTCATGTCCGACTCTTTGCGACCCCATGAATCGCAGCACGCCAGGCCTCCCTGTCCATCATCAACTCCTGGAGTTCACTGAAACGCACGTCCATCGAGTCAGTGATGCCATCCAGCCATCTCATCCTCTGTCGTCCCCTTCTCTCCTCCTGCCCCTAATCCAACCCAGCATCAGAGTCTTTTCCAATGAGTCAACTCTTCGCATGAGGTGGCCAAAGTACTGGAGTTTCAGCTTTAGCATCATTCCTTCCAAAGAAATCCCAGGGCTGATCTCCTTCATTAGATGTAACTATGGTTCTAAGGTAATACTAAAGAAAACTTATTATGAATAGAACAAGGTCTACTTAGGGGAAAACTTCATTATTTTTAAATACTCAAAATGAAAATTTTCTGTTGGATTCAAAATTCATGACTATTTGTTACAAGAAATTTCAACATCACATTTGATTGAAAGAAAACAAAGAGGGGTTAGATTTCAAGAAGGATCTCACCTCTGAAGCACAAAATTCAAAGGCTAAGAATTATTGATTATTGATGAGAAAAGTTTTAATCAATTAAAAAATACCCTCTATTTGCTACCACTTACTTATGCAAATGGTTTCCTCTTGACAGTGATTACTAAGAGACAGAAGAGGTTGTGTAGCTATTCCCAACATAAAACCTGGGTCTGCCTAGCCATGGCAAGAATGAGTGAGTTATAAAGGGGAGGTGAAAAAGGGAAGCGTGCCCAAGCAGTTGTTCCATTTTTTAAGAAAGGTTGGTATGGTGTGAAAGCACCAGACATATTCAACATAAACTGCGCCTGATGCTTCAGAGAAACCAAAATGATACCTGATGACCCCAAAACTCATGCTTTTAAGTGAGCTTTCCGAACCATGCTGCTACATTTCATACATTCAAGCTAATTACGAGGGCATTAGGGCAAACTATGCCTAAACAACCTCCACGGAATGGGTCTCACCTTTTGACATCAAGAAGAGGCAGGCCACAATGGAAATTTATATCCGTGTCACAAGTACCAATGGTTAGTTGCTTCATTTGTTTTGTTTGGGTTTTTACCAAGAAATACAATAATGATATAAATTATCTATGCTCAGCACTAAGTGATTTACCAAATCATGATGAAAATGACCATAAAATAAATCAAGACAGTCCTGACTGAAGATGCAGAAGTGGGCATGAATGTTGACCATTACAGATTTGCACGAGTGAATTAAAAAGTTATGTTTACAGAAGTGAGCTCAAGTGTGCCATGAAAACAATTGGAAAAGATTTCATTGGAAAGTTGCATACAGGGACTTCCTCGGAGGTACAGTGGTTGAGAATTTGACTGCCAATGCAGAGGACACAGGTTTGATCTCTTGTCTGGGAAGATTCCATGTGCCATGGGGCAACTAAGCCTGTGTGCCAAAACTACTGAGCCCACGCTCCACAACTACTGAGGCCCACATGCCCTACAGCCTGTGCTCCACAATGAGAGAAGACACCACAAGAGAAACCCACGCATCGCGATGAAGAGTAGCCCCACTCAGTGCGACTAGAGAAAGCCCACGCACAGCGACAAAGACCCAGTGCAGACAAAAATGAATAAATAAATAATTTTAAAAACTGCATACAAATCCAATACTAAATAACTTCTAAAACTTGGCATTTTAATTTCCTTATCACAATTTTCATAACATAAATAAAATGTAAGGAATTTCTTTTCCCCAAATCCCAGTACCCCGAAATCCTCTTAAAGTTTACTACAGTGTGCCATACAAATATTTCACCTCTGTGTGCTTGACACATTCACAGCTAGTCATATTGCATAGATACTTGCATACGCAAACAGATACACAGCACACAGGCACAGGTGTACATGGAGATTCAAATATGCACTCACATCCAGACTTACTGCATCTGATAAGTGCAATCAGATGCTCACACACGTACCTCTTTTCCTACACAGAAAGAGTTAGGCATGTGTGTAGGTGCCCACCTACCAGCAAATCATGCAAAGATTTATATAACACACATATAATCACCCTTCTATAGAAATACAGCCTTAGGCACTGATACATTTGCCATTCATATGGGCACGTGCAGACACACACACCTACAGACCAAATCGTATGGACTTATATGCTTTCAGACACAGTCATACATGCACGGATGTAAGATCTGACATTCACACACAGGGTACATCCTGCTCACATCCTACAGATCCAAGCCCTTCCCCACCCCAGGCTCTTACACTAAGAGATTTGAATCTACTATCTTATATAAATCCTACCCCGGTACACATACATATATACACAGTACAGACTTGCTCACACACACAGACAGATGGCTCAGGCTCATTGCTACATACATAGAGGCAGGTAGGCATGTGGAGCAATGCAGACTCATGTATACACACACACATAGCCACTGCTGCTTATAAACATAAACAGACACACTGATTCACACCTACACATGCATTCACATGAGGCAGAACACATATCTTAGTACATGACCATAAGGCATAAATCCTCTTCACACATTCACATCGACCCACATCATCACATATAAACCTGAATACCAACCTTCTTACATTTACAGACACTCACAACATGCATACATTTACACTCTGACCACTAAAAATCCCATTTACAGATAAAAATGCACTGTGTACTACCACAGATACAGGTATATGCACTCACACACTCAGATGTGTGTATGCTAGGAAACATACACACAGGGCCAAACCCCCTCCATCAACCTCCCAGAACCATGCTTCCATTCTCATACACTCATGGTTTTATACACACACTGGGACACATATAAGTACAAACCCACTTTTATGTACAAACACACTCTCACATACAGCCAGGATGAGCAAATACATGTGGATACTGATAATGGCCAATATGCACACAGAAACTACCCCGTTCACACTTGCAGATGGGCACATGTGACAATTTTAGTACTGGGTAACACCATATAAGGTGCCAAACACAGTCCAAAGCAGTTTTTGAATAGTAACTCATCCAATTCTCATCCTATGAAATAGGTAGTATTATTACCCTACTTTACAGATAAGAAATTAGGGCATAGTTGAGGTTAGGTGACTTTCCCAAAGCCACACAGCTAATAAAGGCAGAACTAGGATGCAAACTCAGAGCCTGGCTTGAAACCTTACAGATTCAACTTACTCACATGTAGAAACACACTCACCTCATACACATATACATATACACACTACTCTATCACAAGCACATGTACACACAAGCCGTCTACTCAGGCTCAGGAACAGTCATATACATACACATACATAAACACTCCATACATATACACAAACATATATATGTCTGTATACACATATACAGACAATCCAGCAGAGGTGTATTTTGCCCCAGGAAATACATACACATTCATATACATTCCCCAAATCATGCACCCCACCAAGACATGCCCACACTATCAAACACACACATATACCACCAACACACTGTCTAGATAAATCCACATCACATACAGATGTACCCACATCCATAGATACACTCCCTACCCAGATATAATAAACTGTGGAAAATTCTGAAAGAGATGGGAACACCAGACCACCTGATCTGCCTCCTGAGAAATCTGTATGCAGGTCAGGAAGCAACAGTTAGAACTGGACATGGAACAACAGACTGGTTCCAAATAGGAAAAGGAGTATGTCAAGGCTGTATATTGTCACCATGCTTATTTAACTTACATGCAGAGTACATCATGAGAAACGCTGGGCTGGATGAAGCACAAGCTGGAATCAAGATTGCAGGGAGAAATATCAATAACCTCAGATATGCAGATGATACCACCCTTATGGCAGAAAGTGAAGAAGAACTAAAGAGCCTCTTGATGAAAGTGAAAGAAGAGAGTGAAAAAGTTGGCTTAAAATGCAATATTCAGAAAGCAAAAATCATGGCATCCAGTCCCATCACTTCATGGCAAATAGATGGAAAAACAGTGGAAACAGTGGCAGACTTTATTTTTTTGGGCTCCAAAATCACTGCAAATGGTGACTGCAGGCATGAAATTAAAAGATGCTTACTGCTTGGAAGGAAAGTTATGACCAACCTAGACAGCATATTAAAAAGCAGAGATGTTACTTTGCCAATAAAGGTCCGTCTAGTCAAGGCTATAGTTTTTCCAGTAGTCATGTATGGATGTGAGAGTTGGACTATAAACAAAGCTGAGTGCTGAAGAATTGATGCTTTCAAACTGTGGTGTTGGAGAAGACTCTTGTGAGTCCCTTGGACTGCAAAGAGATCCAACCAGTCCATCCTAAAGGAAATCAGTCCTGAATATTCATTGGAAGGACTGATGTTGAAGCTGAAACTCCAATACTTTGGCCACCTGATGTGAAGAGCTGACTTATTTGAAAAGACCCTGATGCTGGGAAAGATTGAAGGTGAGAGAAAAGGGGATGACAGAGGATGAGATGGCTGGATGGCATCACCAACTCAATGGGCATGAGTTTGAGTAAACTGGGAGTTGGTGATGGACAGGGAGGCCTGGCGTGCTGCAGTCCGTGGGGTTGCAAAGAGTCGGACACAACTGAGTGACTGAACTGAACTGAACCCAAACACTCTCACACACTATCCACATATATTCACATGCACACACATCACTCAGATATATTTTATCTCTCTCCCATACACCATCCAGAGAAAACCTCATACATCCTACTTAGATATACCCACTCCCACATGCCCCACCCCAAGTGGGTACACTATTCTTTTTCTCACACACTATTTAGATGCACCCAGTCTCACACACACACAATACTAACACACTATCTCACACACACATCATCTAGATACACCTCATACATATATATCTCAAATACACCTACATTCAGAGGCACTCCACCTAGATACAGCCACACTTACACAAATTCCCAACTCAGTACACCCACACTCTCACATACAACATTCAGATACACCCAAACTCACATTTCCAATTTAGAGCCCCGATACCCAACCCAGGCACGCCTACAGTCTCTTTCATATGTGGTATTAAGACACACCCACAATGATACACACACCATTCAAAAATACTATACTTACACACACCTCACCCAGATACACTCACCTAACTCAAATACATCCAAATGCACATAATCCAGAGACACCCTACACATAATCCAGAGACACCCACTCACACACAAATCCTATCCATATACATCCACACTTCTCTGTCTCTCTCTCACACACATAAACACACAGAGCCCCACTCATACAGCCCCAGCTAGATACATCCTCTCATACGTATACACAATATCCAGATTCATCCCCTGTGGACCACTAAGACACATTCACACCCACATGCATCATCTAGGTATGCTCCACTACCATCTAGAAACATCTGCAAATTCACACACACACAGCCACCCAAGTATATCCAACTTTCACACATACTGTCCAGGTGCACTTCCCCAGACACTCTACTGACCAGATACACCCAATGTTCTTATCCTCTCCACACCACCCAGATGCACCCACATTCCAAACTCACACTTCCTACCCAACAGTGTCCCCCAAACACTCTTCTACATACCTCATCTGACTATACACATACTAACATACATACTCAAGTATATATACACCCAGATACACAATCAAAGCTGTAACAACACACCATCCAGATATACCTTAATACACTACCCAAATACACCTCTGCTCTCACCCACCCACCATCCAGATACATTCACATTCAAACACACTCCATCCACACAGTTTCACCAACAGCCCATATGTACCACACTCTCTCACACATCATCCAGATATACCCACTGACACACTTACATTCACTCCCTGACCCAATCAAACCCAAACACTTCTACCCCATCCAGATACACCTACCCACTCCTTCTACTGGATACATTCATGCTCTCACACTCCCATCACACTCAGAAACACCTACACACTCTCTTACATACACACACACACACACACACACACACACATAATCTAGCTCCCCCTCTCTTAATCACCATCATCAAGAATACCTACCTGCCACACACACCATGAGAATAAACCCATGCTCTCTCACATACACCACACACATCTCACTCACATATACCCCTCACAGCATCCATAGATACTCCCAATTATGTACACACTCACACTTCACCCTCACCCAGATGTGCCCAAGTTCTCTCTTACACACACACACACACACACACACACACACATACACACCATATTGATATACTCCATACACACTTCCAGTGCCTAGATACACTTGCGCTCTCACCCACCTACACACCATCCAAATTTACCCACACTTGAATGCCCTAGTCCAATACACCCATACTCCCTCATACACTTACTCTACTCAGAAACACTCACACTCCCTCTTATACACATAACATAGATAGGTCCATAATGTAAAACATACATCTAGATAGCCCCTCACTCTCTCTTGCACCACCCAGATACACTCATACCCACATATCCCTAAAATATATACATTCTCATGTATCTTCCCACATAGCTACACCCAGAGTGTCACTCATATCATCCTCCACCCAATAGGCCAATGGTCTCATAGTGCCTCACAAATGCATCATTCACATATACCCACATCCACACTCATCACTCTCAAATACACTCAAATGTCTCACATACAAACCCTACCCAGAAACACCCAGGGTCTCTCTTACATACACACAAACTAGATCCTTCTCTCTCTCTCATCAAATATAGAACCTCTTCCACACACACTCACTCTACCTGAATGTGCCTTCCTTTTTCACTTATACATACACATTTAGATCTAGAATTCTCCCTGGATAGCACAATTTGGGTGCTGTGTGTAAAAACCATTTGCCAACCTTTGATACCACACAATGCCATTTTGTTCTGTGCCTTTGGTGGTGGCAGGAAGAATGGGAAAAGAGGTCTTTGTGTTTCAAGAAATCCTTTTCTAAAGGGGTCACAGGCCCCGTTCCCTAGTAGGACATCAGTCATTATTGGTTTCACTTTCTGAGTGTGAATGATAACAGGAATTATCCCGAGATCCATACAAAAGCCCCACACATGGTCAAGGCCAGAGAAACCCCAGAAGGTGGTCATGGATTGCTGAAGTGTTATGGCTTCTATTCTCTAGGATTTCTACACAATTAAAGCCAGACATGATCTAGCAGGGTACCACTGACCTTCAGACATGCACATAAATACATGTTGGGGTACACAGAGCATAATGCAGACTCACAAGTATCCTCCCTTGTCTTCTCCTTCAATGATCAGACCTGTCTGCACAAGCCCAAGGCCAAATCTCTTTCCCTGAGACATGCACGTGAACAAATACCTACACTCATCCCTACACATAGGTACTCCCATGACAGTGAACACTCATGCTGCACTTGGTCCCGCATATGCACATCCACTTATCCTCAAACACAGACATATAGGCATAGCATACATTCACATGACATAATGCCCACGAAGGACATACATTCACTCACAAACACAGGTGTATACACGGGCAAATTTATGCATATGTCCACAGACAGGCAAAGACTCTTTATCATACCCAATAAGACAATGAACAAACATGATACACAGAAGTGAGCTCCCAAATATATACATGTACAGTCCCAGACATTACCACATAAGCATAGTTACACATACTCACACAAAGATGTACTCACACACACAAACACCCAGATGTGCACATGCTTATAATTTAGATGGTGTACTCATACATGGCATTCTAACACACACAGACATACACACAACTGGGCATGTACACCTATAAGCATATTCACATGAACTTAGGCTTGTACATCATTCCTCCATGCAAGAAATCAGACATGAAGACACAAATTACTTACAAAACACGCTCACTCACAATTATACACACCATGTATGTATGTTGACACATGTTCATACACCCACATGAGAAACTATGCAAACAAGAGTCATGCACATGTGGAAGAATAGTCACATATTCTCACAAACTTGTACACCTGCACAAGAAGAATTGCTAACACCCATCACAGACACGCTCATGCAAAGACATCCTCACACACACACACACTCAAATGCACTTACAGGTCAAGAGGGGTGTGTATATATACTCACTTATACTGTTCTACAACATACACTCCAAAACAAACAATGGTAAACACAAATACACATATACAAATAATTAAGAACTGTACAAACTGGTACAGTTTGGACACCTGTACATTCAGACAGACACACACATGGGCATATTTACACACACATACACTTAGATGTGTGTGAATACACAGGCAAATATATAGACATGTTCACTCAAGTGCACACACAGCTAATATTCACACATACTAGAATACACACATACATTCAGTCACTCACAGGCATTTCCACACTCACACATTCAAACTCACTCAGAAATTCAAACAAAATACATAATGAGACGTGTGCATCCAATAATTATGAGTAGTTGCTCATGCAAACCACACTCAGAAATGCACTTACACACAAGTGTACCCACAAACACAAGTAGACGTATACATGAATGTAGCCATTTACCTATGCACACAGCCTTTTGTGCATATATTTAAAGGTGTACAGCCCTCAGCCATACATTCAAATGTGCACACATAGGCAAACCCAAAAGATATACTTTCATGCACAAAACATGTGCACTCACATACTCTCCCCTTCCCACACAATTAATTCTTTTTATACTAGTGTGACCATCTACACTAACATTTTCCTAATCAGATGTGGACCCAACGGTCTGTCTACAGACAATATGTTTTCAAACATGTACACACAGACATAGACATAATTCAAAATGTTGGAGAATCCATAAAGACATTCACATACAGGCCTACTCATACAAATACATGACAGGCACACCTATGCAGAAGCGTGTTCACACACACATACCCTCCCATACATGCATGGACACACACACACACAAGCCCGTTCACTTAGAAATACACCATTTAGATGCACCTATACTCATATGCACACATGGGTACACACAAATGTACACAGTCAGATATACCCAGGAAATCACCTAATAGGATATGCACACCTAGGCATTCTGAAACCCTCATACTCATACACATACAATCAGACATGTACATTCAAAGACAAATGGATACCACACACATATAACAAAGCCAGATATTCAACAGGCCTATTGGCTCAGAGAAACAACACCCTCACTCAGGCTTAGGATCAAATATGCCCATTTGCTCACCCAGACAGATATGCAAAGTCATACCCACTCCCTTGTACAAATATGATCCTACTCAGACACCAGCACACTTGCACACCATCATGTGACTACACATTCATAGTGCCCATGAGCAGGTGCACACACAGAGCCATATGTTTCCAGGTGCACATATATACCCATGTTTAGGCCTAGATGCCTCTGGACCACGTGTGGGAGTCTCTCCCTTCTGTACCAAATGCTTCTTTAGAAAAGTCTACTCTGTACCCCAGAATGCCACCCCTCCCTGCCCCCACGGATGAGGTCTTCTGGGCCTCAGTGTTTCCCCTCCCTCTACTCCTCCCCTGGCTTTGACAACTGTCCTCCAGCAACTGACCCCTCAAGCAGTGGTCCACCACATCTCCACATTCAGAAACCAACAGTGGACCCAACTGTCCTTCCAGCCCAAGCTCTATGTTGGGAACTCCCTGGGACCTGTCCCCCAGAGCTCTGGCTGCTACATGGGCCACACCCGAAGCCCTGTGATCTCAGAAGCTTCAGCCTTGTCACCAAGCCCTGCCAGCCACCAAGCCAAACTCTTGCCAAGTTTCCCCTCAACAGGGAGATGCATACATCACCAGGGTCAGCAATGCTGCAGGCTACAAGCCAGACCTCTGCTAGCTCATGGGGGCTCAAGCCTCTATATGTGTGTGCACAGACAGGGGCAAGTGTAGGGAAGGATCCTGGAGGAGGGTGGGGGCAGGAGGCTCTGCCTACAGCCACCACGTATTCCTCCTTAGACCAACAGTCACAACACAGAATTGCTCCTGTCTCCCTCCCTTCCATGCCCCTCCCCCATTTACCTACCTGCTGCCCACCCCCTAGATCTCAGCAAAGACCCTGGAGAAGAGGGGCCAGTCCTTCCTCCAAATAAGTAATGACAATATTAACCATGAACAATCACCAACAATATTGACCATGAGCTTTGCTGACATTGCTTCAGGGTCACTTCTACAAACATCCTTTACTTACATGCACCAACTCATTTTGTCACTACACACACCCATGAAGGAAGGGTTACCAGTCTCTTTGACAGATGAGAAAACTGAGGTTCAGTAAGTTTCACTTTCACTATAAGTTGCAGAGCCAGTAGTTGAGGGAGGTCTCCCTGGAGAATCCATGTTCTCCCTGTACCAGGCTTTCTTGCCTCTTCAGGCAGAGGGATGACTGGCCAACAGCATGCAAGGCCACAATATCTGGGGAGTCCCAGACACAATGTGGATGTCTGAAACAGACTGAGAGCCTTGGATTAAGGCTAGGGCTCACACTGTGGAGGCAACCATGTTGTGCCTGCCCCTGCAGGGTGTTGCGTGGCATGGTCCTTGCCTCCCCCCTCTCATGGCATCAGGCAGTCTAGGGCCTGGAAGTGCTTCTCACCCCCACCTCACCTTCCTTTTAGCCCTACAGTGGCTTCCAACCCCTAGCTGGAAATCACAGCAGTATCCTCCGTAGTGAGTGAGCAAAAGTCTTTGCTACCTGTGGGGAGAGACAGGGGAAGGAAGGAAAGAAGAAAGCAAGGAGTGGGGGGTGGTCTGGGTTGGGAGCAGCTTCTCTACCCACCTGCCAGCTCATACACATGGGCAGACACACATACACAGACACACGCTGCATGCCAGCCAAGGAACCTGGCTGAGAGTGGAGAAGGGAGAGGAGGAAGCTGCAGGAGGCTGAGCCTGCCCAGGGTGCAGGCATTGTGAGGGGAGCACAGTCAGGCTCCAGACATGCCTTCCACAGATAGCACACAAGGAAATACTAACACAGCCTCGTGCTCAAACGCACCCATAATTATAAAAATAGACCCTGTACAGGGAAACAGGTGGTGGTTCCCTTCCTCACGGGACATTTGGGATCGAGGAAGATAGGGAGGGCTAGAGGACTCTCCAGGCTTGGGTGCCCAAGTAGTCCTTGTGATGGAGCAGAAAGAGAGACAGACAGAGTCAGAGAAAGAGAGCATGGCAGTGATAGAGACTCTGGAATATGTGTGGGGGGACATAAGTCCCAGCCCCCCATCCTCGATGGAGGGATGCTGACTACTTACCTAGGCTCTCTCAGCAGGACTGTCTTGAAATCCAGGGAGGATGCTCAAGCTGTCTCACTCAGGATAAATCACAGCCCAGGCCACATTGTGGGACCCTCAGTGATCTGGCAGCCAGTGACACTCCTGCTTCTGTTGCCGTGGATACAGCCGGGCTGGTCTAAATCGAAGACATTAGGGGAAGCAGGCACTGGAGGAGTGCACTGGGCAGGGCTGGGGGTGATGGGGAACACCAGGTGGGCAGCACAGAGCCTTGAGGTGCCCAGCTAGCTGGCAGGTGGGGGTCCCGGCAGGTGTTTCCCCAACTACACACTCCCTCCCCCATCTTCATGCCTCCGCCAAGCTGCGAGGGGGGCCAACACTGGCCCCTGCTACCTGTCTGCCTGTCTGCCCGCCTGGCTGCTGGTCTCCCCCTTCCCCCTTCCTGTCTGCTTGCTGGCCGCGCCTTTTGTCCTCAGAAGACACGGTCCCTGCGGGGCCTCTGCCAAGCCTCTAGCAGATGCTCAGGGTCCTGGGCTCCTCCCTGGAAGCACCCGGGCCATGGCCTGGGAGAGCCCCAGGTTGGGGGAGCTCTCATCCAGGCTCAGCCCGCTCCCCAGGCCTTCAGGGATGGGGAAGAGGTGCAGGTCCACAGCCAGAGGCAGCAGCAGAGGTGGAGTTGAGAAGGGGATGGACGCCAGAAAGAGGGGGTGGGGTGGAGAGAGAGGCTGGCCTGATAGCTGTGTCCTGGGTTTTAGATCCGGGTTGAGGAGGGTGGCTCAGAGCATCCGAGGGGGGTCCTGATGCAAAACAGGGGCACTATGAGCCTGCCGGAGGGACCCTCCAGGCTTGGGAACCACCCCAGTTCACACAAATGTAGGTCCCAAGATGCTGGGGACTCCCAACGTGGATAGGGCATTGGCGGGGAGCTCAGGGCACTAAGCTGGACCCCATCCGGCCTGTCCGTCCCCCCTCTCCTCGATTTGCACGGTCCCTGCCTCAGGGGCGGGCGGAGGAGGGAGGGAGGCAGGGAGGGAGAGGGAGGGAAGGAGGGAGGCAGAACAGGCAGGGAGACTCCCAGCCGCCAGCCTGGTCCTCCCTGGGGTGGGGCAGGGAGGGAGGGCTGGCGAGTCCGGGGAGCAGCCGGCTGGCTGGCTGGCCGACTGGGTGGGGATGGCTGGCGAGGTGGCTGTGCTGCCAGGACAATAGCTGGCTGGGGAATTCAGACTCTAGTTTTTCTGAGATGCTGAAGAGAGGCACGCATGGAGGTGTGGAGAGGTACCTAAGAGGCCGCTCAGAGAGCAACTCACACGGGCTACAAAGTTCAGGGGAAGCAGGGGTAGGAGGGATCTGTGGTTGGGGTCAGGGCAGAAAGGTCTGTGGAAGTTTCTCAAAAGCTTTCATATGGGAGGGATGCTTAAAGCTCTGAGAGGTAGGACAGACAATCTCATTTAGAATGGGCATTTTATGAATGGGTTCTATGGGCATTTTCCCAAGAAGGCCTGCAGGTGGGCAGGTGTGGGGGGGGGCGGGGCTGGGACCGCTGCCCATCTCTGAGCAGTCCTTCTCAGGACATCATCTCCTGTGCCACCCCTACTTTCTCTGGGTCAGTAGACAGACACGAACCCATGACAGCAGAATGGGACGGGTGAGGAGGAAGCCTTATAGGCAGAGGTTCGAAGGCAAGGAAAAAAATATTTCTGTCCTGAATAGATTAAATTGAGACCACATGATGCTATAGTGGTTCCCCTAATTTATAGCATTTAAGAATTCAAGTTCTCTTCATATACGCAATTTTCTTCTATTTCTCTTCTTCCCTCATTCACTGGTTCACTCGGTTATTAAACATGGCTGTATGCTAGGTTCAGGGTGCTTGTGTGTGCTCAGTTGTGTCCAACTCTTTGCAACCCCATGGACTGTAATCCGCCAGTCTCCTCTGTCCATGGCACTCTCCAGGCAAGAATATCAGAATGGGTTCAGGTGAATCAGATTTACTCTCTGCCCTTAGGAAATCCCTGCTCCATTACCAAGTTGTGGTCCTGCAATCCACCTGCATCTAAAACCTCATCTGCTGCTGCTGCTGCTGCTGCTAAGTCGCTTCAGTCGTGTCCGACTCTATGTGACCCCATAGACGGCAGCCCACCAGGCTCCCCCGTCCCTGGGATTCTCCAGGCAAGAACATTGGAGTGGGTTGCCATTTCCTTCTCCACTAAAACCTCAAAGAGTTTGTGAAATGTGGACCCTCAGCTATACCTCCCCAAAATACTAATTTAGGAGGTTTGAAATGAAGCTCCAACATCTGTATTTTGACATGGCCCTCAGGTGGTTATTGTTATGTTTGGGCATCATGTTTTGGGGAGGGAAGAAAACCTATGAGTCAAATATAAAGTCACAATGGAAATTAGAAAATATTTTGAACTGACTGATAATGAAAATATTATATCTGAAATTCTGTGGGATGCTGCTAAGGCTATGCTTAGAGAGAAATTTATAGCCTTAAACATATATATACTTTAAAAGGCTGAAAATCCATCTCATGGTATGTTTACCAAAAGGCATATACCATAATGTGCATTTCATAAAGGCACTATTTTTAATAGTTCAAATTCGAAACAACCTAAATGTCATTAAGAATGATAAATAAATTGTCTTATGTTCACACAATTCAATACTACACATTGATGGGAAGAAATGCCCCACAACCACATACCAATATGGATGGTGTGTGTATGTGTGAGTGCTCACGCTCAGTCATGTCCAACTCTTGGATTGTAATCTGCCAGGCTCCTCTGTTCATGGAATTTTCCAGGCTAGAATACTGGAGTGAGTTGCCATTTCCTACTCCAGGGGATCTTCCTAACCCAGGGATTGAACCCGCATCTCTTGTGTCTCCTGTATTGGCAGGAAGATTCTTTACCACTGAGCCACCTGGGAAGCCCACAACAATATGGATAGATTCTGCAAACATTATACTGAGGAGAATAAACCAGACACAAAGAGCACATGCTCTTTTGGTCCTATTTATATAAAGTTCTCGGAGAAGGCGATGGCACCCCACTCCAGTACTGTTGCCTGGAAAATCCCATGGACGGAGGAGCCTGGTGGGCTGCAGTCCATGGGGTTGCGAAGAGTCGGACGCAACTGAGCAACTTCCCTTTCACTTTTCACTTTCATGCATTGGAGAAGGAAATGGCAACCCACTCCAGTGTTCTTGCCAGGAGAATCCCAGGGATGGGGGAGCCTGGTGGGCTGCCGTCTATGGGGTCGTACAGAGTCGGACACAACTGAAGTGACTTAGCAGCAGCAGCAGCAGCAGCAAAGTTCTAAAACAGGTGAAACTCATCTATGGTGATAGAAGTCAGAATCTTGATTGCCTTTGGGCTCTGAGTAGGAAGCCCAAGGAGACTTGTAGGTACTGAGAAGATTCTATTTCTTGATTTCCCTGTTGATTACATGGATGGTTACTTAGTAACAATTCATTGAGAGCTGTATATTTATGCCTCTAGTACTTTTCTTTATGTGTGTTATATAACTAAAACTAGCAGTCAGGATGTTTCATCATAATGGGAGGCAAAGGTGGGAATTGGGAGCTGTGGGAGAGGGGCAGTGTGGGGAGGAGTGGTTGATACCCAGAATGAGTGTGGAAGAAGTAGAAGTGAATTGGAAGAAGTTTGAGAGCCAACACAGTGTGGTGGCTAAGAGCACTGACTCTGGTTCCAGGCTGCTGGGGTTTGAATCTGTGCCTCTTACCTTCCTTGCACCTCAAGTTCCTTATCTGTTGAATGAGGTAGTAATAGTGCTTACAAAATAGGGTTGTGAAGATAAATGAGATACTATTTGTAGAGTGTTCATAATAAAGTCAAGACATAAAATCATTAATAGTACCATGCACATCTTGATTAAATAAAAATGGTGCCCAGGTGAGTGAAAAAGCCTGTACAAAGGCTTGAGGGTTCCAGAAGGCAAGATGCATTTGAAGCATGGCAGAAGCAATTTGTTGTGGCCTAGGTGAAGGATGGTCCTCCAGCACAGGCCAGATCCTGAATGCCAGACTAAGGCTCTTAGACTTTTTTGAACACAGAGATATTGACCTGGGCTCCTGCTATGTTGATTTGCCATCGTTGACCTCCAAGTCATACCTTCTAAGGCTCTCAGGAGAAAGGATTGTTCTATTGAGGTCATGGGAGATGGCAAGGAACCATGATGAGGAAAGAAGGGTTTGTAAAGGAGGGTGGGAGAGGTCAGCTGGACTTAAGTCTGACACCCTACACTCGACCCTGAAGTAACTTTCCTCCCTTAGCAATGGGGAGAAAAAGCTCTCCAAAAAAGGCATGTCCCCTATGAGATAAGCACCAACATCCAACAGGCAGAGCTGCAGTGGGAGAAGGCAGGAGAAACTGTGTCATATACTTCTAGCCACAGTCCTCCATTTTTAATCAACTCCAGCATTCCAGGAATGGGAGAACCCTGGCTGCCTTCTGCCTGTGCCCTTCTGTTTATACTCCCTGAGCAGGGGAGGAAATAAGCACATTTTCGAGGATTTTAAAAGTTCCTCATTTCCTCCCATTCCTTTCTCTGGAATAACAGTACTCCACTTCCAGGTGGGCAAAAGCACCTTAGTGGGTTGCTGTGGCCTGCTGAACAAGTCCAGGTTACCTTGAATTGGGGAGAAAGAGTGCTATGTTTTACCATTCAGTTGTGATTTTTAAAATTTAACATTTTAAAGTGTGAAATGTAATATACAGATAGAAATGTGCATTAGATGTATTAACAAATAGTTATAAAGTGAACACTCATGTAACTTATCACTGCTCAGCTCAAGAAATAGAACATTAACAATATCTGAAAGCTCCTGTTGTTGTTGTTTAGTCACTAAGTTGTGTCTGACTCTTTGTGACCCTGTGGACTGTAGTATGCCAGGCATTCTGTCCTTCATTATCTCCCAGAGTTTGTTCAAACTCCTGTCCAATGAGTAGGTGATGCCATCCAACCATTTCATCCTCTGTCACCCCCTTCTCCTCCTGCCCTCAATCTTTCCCAGCACCAGGGTCTTTTGCAATGAGTCAGCTCTTCAAGTGTCCCAAGTATTGGAGCTTCAGCTTCAGCATCAGTCCTTCCAATAAATTTTGGGTTGATTTTCCTTAGGATTGACTTGATGGACATGAGTTTGAGCAAGCTCTGGGAGTTGGTCATGGACAGGGAAGCCTGGCGTGCTGCAGTCCATGGGGTCGCAAAGAGTCAGACATGACTGAGTGACTGAACTGAACTAATCCCAGGGTTAATGGTGACCTCCAAGAGGGCTTATGCCAGGGGGGACCTTCCAGGACTGCTGCTGCCAGCGCCCCTCTCCCTGTGGTGAGCCTTTGCCAACCCACGCCCACAGGAGACCCTCCAACACTAGCACGGAGTTTTGGTTCAGTCTTCTGTGTGGTCACTGCTCCTTTTCTCTGGGTCTTGGTGCATGCAAGATTTTGTTTGTGCCCTGCAAGAGTGGAGTCCTTCATTATCTTGTTCCCCCAGTCCTGTGGAAGTCCTATAATCAAATCCTGCTGGCCTTCAAGGTCAGAGTCCCTGAAGAGTCCCAGTCTCTTTGTCGAATCCCCAGGCTGGGAAGCCTGATGTGGCATTCAGAATCTTCACAACAGTGGGAGAACTTTGGTATTACTGTTCTCTAGTTTGTGGGTCACCTACCCGGTGGGTATGGGATTTGATTTTATCATGATTGTGTCCCTCCTACTGTCTCACTGCAGCTTCTTCTTTGTCTTTGGATGTGTGGTATCTTTTTTGGTGGGTTCCAGCATTCTCCTGTTGATGGTTGTTCAGCAGCTAATTGTGATTTTGGTGGTCTCATAGGATGAGATAAGCACACGTCCTTCTGCTCCGCCATCTTGAATCAGCAGCCTACTCCTTTCCCAATTTTGAACCAGTCCGTTGTTCCATGTCTGGTTCTAACTGTTGCTTCTTGACTGGCATACAGGTTTCTTAGGAAACAGGCAAGGTAGTCTGGTATTCCCATTTCTCTAAGAATTTTCCACAGCCTTTTAAAAAAATAATAAATCACATACTTGTCATAAAGAATGTTCTACTTGGTGTCTAAACAATTGGGAATGATTTGGTACATTTCGCACCCATGTTTAACTCTCCTAGTCACTGAACCTAAACAAGTCTTTTACCCCTGGCTTGAATAAAAATACTTCTTTCCAACTTATTCTAGAATTTTTCTTAGGGCCCACTTTCATTTTCTCAACAAACTTTATCTTTTTGGTTATGAACATTTCAAACACAGAGAGTAGTAGCATAAACACACATGCGATCATGATTGGATAATGAATAATATTCTACCATATATGTTTAATCTATTCCATTTTTTTCTTTTGTTGGAGTATTTAAAAGCAAATCTCAGACACTGAATTGTACCCATATATACTTCAGTATGCATTTCTAAAAAAGGAGATCATTTAATAAACCACTATTCCATTATTACACTTAAGCATAGCAATAATTCCTTGGACTGTCTAACAATAAGCAAGCCCACAATTATCCAATTGTCTTTATAATCAAATGTCTTTTTACAGTAGACTTGTTCTATTCAGAGCACAGTGCACTGTTTCATATGGCTCTTTAGTGTCCCTTAATCTGGAGCACTTTGCCCCTTAATCTCTCTTTGCACTTTTTGTGTCATGCCCTTGACTTAATGCAGTTGTGCTGTAGCACAACAAAAGGATCCCCAGGCTTTTTGGCACCAGAGACCAGTTTTGTGGAAGACAATTTTTTCATGGACTGCAAGGGGGTGGAGGTTTTAGGATGATTTAAATGCATTACATTTATTGTGCACTTTATTTCTAATCTAATGTTGCTGCTAATCTGACAGGAGGTACGAGCCACAGCCTGGAGGTTGGGAATCACTCCTGTAGAAGGACTCATCTTCTGAATTTGTCTTTTTGCTCCCTTGTGGCATCATTTAACATGTTATCTACTTCCCATTATTCCTGGAGATGGTCTTAGCTCTGAGGACTCTATTGCATTCAGGTTATTAAGAACACTTCATAGGTGGTGCTGTGAGATTCCTATTCCATACCAAGAGGCATATAATATATGGTGGTTTTGCTTTTAATGATGTTAAGATTCATCAGTGAGTTAAGGTGGTAATAGCCTGATACCTCCCTAGGAAATTTCCCCATCAACCTTTCATTTAATGATTTCATCTATTTTATATTACATCTATTGCTCTTCCCAGGTGATGCAGTGGTTAAGAATCCACCATGCAGGAGATGCAAGAGACGCAAGAGATATGGGTTCATTCCCTGGGTCAGGAAGATCCCCTGGAGTAGGAAATGGCAATTCACTCCAGTATTCTTGTCTGGAGAATCCCATGGACAGAGGAGCCTGGAGGGCTACAGTCCATGGGGGTGAAAAGGGTCGGACATGACTGAGCACACACATTGATGATAGTTGCCTGGTTCAGTTATTTTATTAAGATTTTCAGAGTGGCCATTTTTCTAAAATTCTATCACTTTTCTATATTTATTAACTGGCATTTTTATATAAGTGAAAAGTATCCTTTATTAACTCAGGCTATTGGATTGCACAAAATACAGCTAATACAGGAAAGATAACATAAAGATGTAATTCTGTCATTAAGGAATACTAATTTTAGAGCAAGGAGTTAATGCCCTATTGGATCACACTGATATTTCCAATTCAGAATGAATATTCCAAGGTGTTTATGCAATTTTAAAAACTTGCACTTCAAAAGTGGCACTTTTATATGGAAGATCTTGGTTCCTAACAACATTAGGCGATGGCACCCCACTCCAGTACTCTTGCCTAGAAAATCCCGTGGACGGAGGAGGCTGGTAGGCTGCGGTCCATGAGGTCGCTAGAGTCGGACACAACTGAGCGACTTCACTTTCACTTTTCACTTTCATGCTTTGGAGAAGGAAATGGCAACCTACTCCAGTGTTCTTGCCTGGAGAATCCCAGGGACGAGGAATCCTGGTGGGCTGACGTCTCTGGGGTTGCACAGAGTCGGACACGACTGACGCGACTTAGCAGCAGCAGCAGCAACAACATTTATATAATGGCTTCTTTGCAGTAAAGTAACAAAACCAGTATTTCTACCAGCAATTAGACTCCTGAAAGAAGTCTAAACTTTCTTAGCAGCTCTATATGTCCTTGGAATGTATTCCATTAAGGGCATGCATTCAAAACATGGTGTTCCAAAGTTGTTGGAAATAATATATTGTCTTTGGAAGCTATGTCAGGAATGTGATATAGTGAGATTTTTTCAGTTCCATTTGTTTTCAATTTTTAGGGATTAAATTTTAATCAAATTTCAATTTTTGAATATGTAAAACATTTTTATGTTTTCAATATATAGTCTAAACTATATAACTTCCATCCTGTCTCTGCACCTTGTTATGCCATGCCCATCATAGGTCACTTTTTAAAAATGAGTTTTTGGTTTATCCTTGCAGTGTTTCTCTTTGAAAATATAAGTATTAATATCTACCTATATGCTTATATATGTATATTTACATATACTTATATATAATACTTTGCATTCCCCACTTTCTTATGCAAAGATAGTGATTGGATATGCTGTTTTACACCTTATGCAAGTTTCTGCTGGGTGCTTATTATAGTCTCAGCACAGTGCTGAGGTACTCAGGCAAGAGTGATCCCACCATGTTCTAGTGTGTTTTTTTCAGTATTACAGTTAATTAGACCTGCTGCTCTTATCTCTGTCTCTCAAGAGACAGTGCTCCTGGGTGCTGTCTCAGTGCTACTTATTTATGTCCCAGTATCTTGCAGCAAGCACTGACAGTGACAAACTCATGTCCCTCAGCATGTCAAAAGAATAAACATATTTTTAATTATACAAGTGATGCATGGGAACATGCACACTGTGAAACAGACAACACAGAAGTATATGGAATAACAAGCCATGGTTTTCCCTCACACTCACATCCCACTGTACTTGGCTGAAACAATTATTCCTATGGTGGCTGCCAAATGGTGATTTTCTAATTCTATTATTATTCCTTTTACATTTGTTAGTTCATATTCTACAATAAGGAAGAGCTCTCTCTCTTTTCCTTCCTTTATTCCTTCTTTGTTCATTCATTTAGTGCTGTCATTTGGATTTGTGAATTCTTATTTTATTCAGTGCGTTATAAACTGCTACATTCATTATTTATTTTGATGCCCAAATTGTCCCAGAATTTGACAAGGAGAGTTCTTTCAAGCTTGCTTTTGTGTCCTTTTGATATGTCCATTATCCTTTGAACATTCCAGGCTCATCTTATACTTGTTCTGCCCCAGCTCTGGAATCAGCCATTTCCTCAATAAACTAGTTTTGGTTCCTTTTGGAAGAGATTTCAAAATATGGGCATGACGTGTGCCCATTGTTGTAACTAAGAGTCATTGCTTACAGTCCATCTCAGTGGACAGAGCTGGTGTGTATGTATATATTCCTAAACACACATACACACATTATCTACCATCTATGTATCAACCATATATCTATATCTATCTATCTATGAAATCTCTGTATCATCTTAAAATCATTAATTCATACTGGCACTCCAATTCTAATCTCAAACCACAAGATTCATTCTAGTTGTACCCCCTTTCCATATTTCTAACTCCTTTCTTGTACAGTGAGAAATCTGGTTCTCAATATCCACAATATTTTTACTTATTTGTTCAATCCTAGGATATGCATATAATTGTTTTAGAACTGCCAAGTCACTACTGTGAAAAATAAAGCTGCTAACTAGTGCTTAATATATGTTTACATTTTTTTTTATTTCCCCCCTTTGGTGGAGTTTTGTTATTCATTTGAAATAGACTTATTTGTTTCTGTTTGTATTTCATTTTGTTTCTCCCTTTTCTTTGTTGATTAAGTAGAACATCAACATAATTTTTAAAAATTGAAGTACAGTCAATTTATAATGTATTAGTTCAGGTGTATGCAAAGTGATTCAGTTATACATATGTACATATACCTGTTATTTTTCAGATTCTTTTCTATTAAAGGGTCTCTTGATGAGAGAGAAAGAGGAGAATGAAAAAGCTGGCTTAAAACTCAATATTCAAAAAAACTAAGATCATGACATCTGGTCTCATCACTTCATGGCAAATAAATGGGGAAATAGTGGAAACAGTGACAGATTTTATTTTTTTGGGCTCCAGAATCACTGTGGATGGTGACTGCAGCCATGAGATTAAAAGACACTTGCCCTTGGAAGGAAAGCTATGACAAACCTAGACATCATGTTAAAAATCAGAGACATCGCTTTGCCAACAAAGATCAGTCTAGTCAAAGCTATGGTTTTTCCAGTAGCCATGTACAGATGTAAGAGTTGGACCATAAACAAGGCTGAGTGCCAAAGAATTGATGCTTTCAAATTGTGGTACTGGAGAAGACTCTTGAGAGTCCCTTGGACAGCAAGGAAATCAAATCACTCAATCCTTAAGGAAATCAACCCTGAGTATTCATTGGAAGGGCTGATGCTGAAGCTGAAGGTCTAATACTTTGGCCACCTGATGTGAAGAGCTGACTCATTGGAAAAGACTCTAATGCTGGGAAAGATTGAGGGCAGGAGGAGAAGGGGGCAACAGAGGATGAGATGGTTGGATGTCACCGACTCAATGGCTATGAGTTTGAGCAAACCCCAGGAGATGGTAAAGGACAGGGAAGCCTGGTGTGCTGCAGTCCATGGGGTCGCTCTGAGTCAGACACAACTTAGTGGCTGAACAACAGCAACATATTGAATACAATTCCCTGTACTATATGGTAGGTCATTGTTGTTTATCTATTTTCTATATAATACTGTGTATCTATTTTTTGTAAATAAGTTCATTTGTGTCATTTAAAAAATTATACGTATAAGTGATATCACATGATATTTGTCTTTCTGTGTCTGACTTACTTTGGGCTACCCAGGTGGCTCAGTGGTAAAGAATGTACTCCCAATGCAGGATACGCAGGACACATGAGTTCGATTCTTGGTTCAGGAAGATCCCCTCGAGGAGGAAGTGGCAACCCACTCCAGTATTCTTGCCTGGAGAATCCTGTGGACAGAGGAGGCTGGCAGGCTACAGTCCATGGGGTTGCAAAGAGCCGAACACAACTGAATGACTGAGCTCACATGCATGGCTGACTTACTCTACTTAGTATGATTATCTCTAGGTTCATCAGTGTTGCTGCAAATGGCATTTTTAATTCTTTTTTATGACTGAGTACTATTCTGTTTTATATGTTTACCACTTCTTATTTGTCCATTCATCTGTCTATGGACATTTAAGTTGCTTCCATTTCTGAACTATTGCAAATTGTGCTGCTATGAACATTGGGGTGCATTTTTGAATTAGATTTTTCATTTCTTCTAGATATATGCCCAGGAATGGGATTGCAGAATTATATGGTATTATAGTTATATTTTTAGTTTTTTAAGGAGCCTCCATACTATTCTCTATAGTAGCTGCAACAGTTTACAGACCCATCAACAGTGTAGAAAGGTAACGTAGTTTTTAAAGTCAAAGCCATAAACAACTTATGCCCAGAGGTGTCACTCTCCTATCTCGTGTACCCCATTCCATCCTCCCATCCTTTTCATCCTATTCCTGTTCATCCCATGTAGGTAATAAATCCCACTAGCTTCTGATTTACACTTACTATGTTTCTTTTTTGCACAAATGAACAGTGTATTTTTTTCATTTCTGCTTCTTTCTTACATAAAAGCTAGCATTTCTATAGATACTCCATTGCACTTTGTTTTTATTTTGTGCTATTTGCTTTACAAAATATATCCTGAAAATGTATGCACTTACAGAACTATTTTAATGATAAAGTATATTACCCAAACAGAAAAGTTCAGAAAACATATGTCCACTTTTTAAGAATATTTATAATTCAAACACCAGTGTAAACACCACACAGGTTAAGAAACAGAACATTGTACACCCTAGAAGTTCACTGGGTGACTTTTACCAATCATAGCTCCCCCCCCCTCACCCTGAATCTTATGCAATTTACTTCCTTGCTTTTCATTATGGTTAATCATCTTAGTTTAGTTTTGTTTTTATTCAAGTATAACAATATACCAAAGTGCACAAAAATGATGGACAACTTGATGAGTTTTCACAAACATGCCTGAGTCAAGAAACAGATCATGACTAGCACCCCAGGAGGTGCATCTGTGCCCCCTCCTAGTCACTTCTACCTCAGAATAGTGACTATTTTGATTTCTAAGGGCATGGTTTGGTTTTTCTCTTTATATAAATTGAAAAATAATACAGTATATGCTTCTTTTATTTAATTATGCTTGGGCAATTTCTCCATTCTGTTGACTGAACAAGAGTTCATTTTCTATGAGTGAATGGCATCCCACTATATGAATATGTCAAATTTTCAGAAATATATTTCACTGGTATTGTTGGAAACTTGAGTTGTACACATATAGATTATAAAAGAGCAGGGGAAATAACGTGAAGATCATAGCCCTGAGGGTGAGACATAAGCTTTCCACAAGAGTTATACATGTGGGGTTATGGATAGATGGACTTTGATATGTTGAGGAACGTTTTGAATGATGAGAAGATATAATGAGCTTAAGAGGAAATGGGGGGAGCAGGGAGGGAGAGAGAGATTCCAGGCAGGAAGGATCTAGGAGCTCGTACCATTTTGGGAAGGCTGGGTCAGACGGCACTGCATTAAAGGTGGAGGGGAGAAATGAGGTAATAGGTAGGTTGGTGAGGCAAAGAACATGTCACAAAAATCCTAGGGTGCTGGATTAAGATGAGATTTTATCTCTCAGGGGACTGGGATGCTGCTACTGAAAATGTTTTTCTCTTCTCCTCCTTAGTTTCCTCCTTTATTTTTTAAGCAGGGGCGTTACATGGTCAATTTTTGCACTTTAGAAGGATTCTGCCAGCCGTGGGCAGGAAAGATGGATTGGAGGGTTAAGGACAGGAAACAGGGAGACCTGTGAGGAAGTCACAGCAACATTCATGGAGTGATACACACTGGTGGTTATCCTTGAAAGCCCTTGAGTCAGGCTTCCAAATTTTCTCCAAACCAGTTCTCTCTTATCTCCAGTCTCTTACATCCAACTTTCTACACAACATCCCCACTTAGACGTCTAATAGGCACTCTCCAACTCAACACAACCAAAACTGAATTCCTGACCTTACCTCTAAAACTAGCTCTTCCTGCAATCTTTCTCTTATGTTGGCAATTTCATCCTTCTGGTTCCTCAGACCTCATTCTTAGAGTTTTTCTTCACTGCTCCCTCTCTTTCACATTCCACATCCTAAAGTCTACTATTTGTACTTCCTAGATTTCATATAAATGGAATCATACAATATGTATTCCTTTTATTTTTTGTTTTTGGTCTGGCTTCTTTCACTCAGCATAATTAGTTTTGGATTCCTCCTTGCAGTTGTGTGTGTGTCGATAGATCATTCCTTTTAGTGCTGAGTAGTATTCTATTGTATTTATATACCACAATTTCTTTATCCATTCACCCAGTGACGGATATTTGATTTGTTTCCAGTTTTTGTCTATTATAAATAAAGCTGCTATGAATATTTGTGCACATGTCTTTGTATGGACATATGACTGTGTGGATCACAGTAAACTGTGGAAAATTCTGAAAGAGATGGGAATACCAGACCACCTGACCTGCCTCTTGAGAAACCTGTATGCAGGTCAGGAAGCAACAGTTAGAACTGGACATGGAACAACAGACTGGTTCCAAATAGGATAAGGAGTACATCAAGGCTGTATATTGTCACTCTGCTTATTTAACTTAAATGCAGAGTACATCATGAGAAACGCTGGGCTGGAAGAAGTACAAGCTGGAATCAAGGTTTCTGGGAGAAATATCAATAACCTCAGATATGCAGATGACACCACCCTTATGGCAGAAAGTGAAGAGGAACTAAAAAGCCTCTTGATGAAAGTGAAAGAGGAGAGTGAAAACGTGGGCTTAAAGCTCAACATTCAGAAAACGAAGATCATGGCATCTGGTCCCATCATTTCATGGGAAATAGATGGGGAAATAGTGGAAACAGTGTCAGACTTTATTTTTGGGGGCTCCAAAATCACTGCAGATGGTGATTGCAGCCATGAAATTAAAAGACGCTTACTCCTTGGAAGGAAAGTTATGACCAACCTAGATAGCATAGTAAAAAGCAGAGACATTACTTTGCCAATAAAGGTCCGTCTAGTCAAGGCTATGGTTTTTCCAGTAGTCATGTATGGATGTGAGAGTTGGACTGTGAAGAAAGCTGAGTGCCGAAGAACTGATGCTTTTGAACTGTGGTGTTGGAGCAGACTCTTGAGAGTCCCTTGGACTGCAAGGAGATCCAACCAGTCCATCCTAAAGGAGATCAGTCCTGGGTGTTCATTGGAAGGACTGATGCTGAAGCTGAAACTCCAATACTTTGGCCACCTCATGAGAAGAGTTGACTCATTGGAAAAGACCCTGATGCTGGGAGGGACTGGGGGCAGGAGGAGAAGGGGACGACAGAGGATGAGATGGCTGGATGGCATCACCAACTTGATGGACGTGAGTTTGGTAAACTCCGGGAGTTGGTGATGGACAGGGAGGCCTGGTGTGCTGCGATTCATGGGGTTGCAAAGAGTCGGACACGACTGAGCGACTGAACTGAACTGAATGCTTTCTTTTACCTTGGGTAAATATATAGGAATTGGAAGTTTAGATTGTATAGAAAGTGTATGTTTAACTTTGTAAGAAACTGCTAAACTGTTCCAAAGTAGCCGTAGCATTCCATTTTTCTTTAATGAAGTATCTGCTCAGATCTTTTGCCCATTTAAAAAACTGGTTTGTTTGAGTGATTATTATTGAGTTTACAGAGTTCTTTACATATTCAGGGTACAAGTCCTTTATTAGATACATACTTTGCAAAAATCTTCCTTTCAGTCTGTGGCTTGCCTTTTTATTTTCACAATAGTCTCTCTTTTGAATAAAAATGTCTAGTTTTGATAAAGTCCAAGTTATCAATGTTTTTATATCCATGGTTTTTGAGTCCTAGTTAGGAAATATTGCCAACCCAAAGGTGACTAAGATTTCCTTTTAAGCTTTCTTTAATGTATTTTTGTAGGTTTCAGTTTTACATTTAGGTCTATGATCCAACTTGCATTCGTTTTGTATATGTTGTGAGGTAATGGTCAAAGTTCAATTTTTTGCATATGGCTATTCAGATATTGAAAATATTATTCTTTCTCTCACTGAATTGAATTTATACCTTTGTTGAAAATCAACAACATATATGTATGAGCCTAGTTCTTGACTCTCTTCTTTTTCACTGCTCTTTACTCCAGTACCACACTGGCTTTGATTATTAAAACTTGAAATCAGGTAGTGTAAGTCCTCTAACTTTATTCTTTTAAAAATTTTTTTGGCTATTCTAGGTCCTTTGTACTTCCATATAAATTTTAGAATTGGCTTGTCAATTTACACATCTTAGGAATGTTGAATCATCTAGTCTATGAACACAGGGTATTTTTCTGTTTATTTAGATCTTTTATTGCTCTTAGTAATATTTTGTAATTTTCAGTGTACAGGCCTTGTACTTCTTTTGTCAAATTTACTCCTTAGTATCTTATATATTGTGATGCTATTATAAATGGTATTTTAATTTCAAATTCCAATCATTAATTGTTAGCATATAGAAATGCACTTGATTTTGAATACTGACCTTTATCCTGCAACTTGCTAAACTATTTTGTAGTCTTTTAGTATATTTCTTAGGATTTTCTATAGACGATAATGTTATATGCGAAAGGGTAGATTTATTTATTTCTTTACAATGTGGGTATATTTTATTTTTTTCTTACCACGCTGCCAGGGCTAGAACCTCTATTACAATGTTGAATAGAAGTGAGGTCAGATATTCTTGCCTTCATGCTGATCTCAATGAGAAAGCATGAAGTCTTTCTTCTGCACAGTATGATGTTAGCTGTAGGTTTCCTGAAGATGCACAACATCATTAATTATAAGGGAAATGCAAATCAAAACCACAAGAAGCTATCACCTCACACCTGTTAGGACATCAATTATTTAAAAAATACAAGAGGTGAGGTTGTGGAAAAAGGGGAACACTTGTACACTGCTGATGGGAATGTAAACTGGTGCAGCCACTGCGGAAGAGTATGGACGTTCCTCAAGAAATTAAAAATAGAACTACTATATGATCTAGCAATCCTACTTTTGGGTATGTACCCAAAGGAAATGAAATCACTTTCTCAAAGAGTTAATCTGTATGCCCATGTTCATTGCAGCATTGTTCACAATAGCCAAGGTATGGAAATAACCTAAGCGTCTATCAACAGATAGATGGACAAAGAAAGTGGTGTGTGTGTGCACATACACAATGAAATACTATTCAGCCTTAAAAAAGAAGGAAATTCTGCCATTTTTTGACAACATAGGTGAACTTGGAAGGCATTATGCATGTATCACTTACATGTGGGATCTAAAAAAAAAGTTGAACTCAGAAAGAAAGTAGAATGGTGATTTCCTGGGGTTACAGGGTGGGAAAAATAGGGAAAGGCTGATAAAAGGGTATAAACGTTCAGTTATAAGATGACTAAGGTCTGAGGATCTAATGTATAGCATGGTGACTATAGTTGATAATACCGTATTATATACTTTAAATTTGCTGAGAGTTGAACTTAAATGTTCTCACCACAAGAAAACAAACAAACAAACAAACAACCCAAACGAAACAAGTTAATATGTGAATCATGGATGTAATGGTGGGAATACTTTCATAATGTACATGTATTAAATTATCATGTTCTACACTTTAAATATGTCACAATTTCATTTGTTAATTATACCTCAATAAAGCTGAAAATTTTTCTGTTCCCCCCTTTTGATTTCTTCTTTGACACAACATTTAAAAGTGTTATTATGTTTCAAAATATTTGCATATTTTTCAAATACCTTTATAATTTTATCCCTAATTTAATTCCATTGTGTTAAGAGAAAATGCTTTGTCCGATTTGAATCTCAAGTTTATGGAGATTTGTTTTATGGTCCAGAGAATATGGTTGTATTAGTTTCCTGAGGCTGCCATAATGAATCACCACAAACTTGATGGCTTAAAACAACAGAAATTTATTCTCTCACATTCTGGAGGGCAGAGGTCTGAAATCAAGGTGTAGGCAGGTTTGGTTTCTTTTGTAGACTTTGAGGGAGAATATGTTCCATGCCTTCCCTCACCAGCTTCTGCTAGCTGCTGGCCATCCTTGGCAGGTAGATGCATCACTAATCTCTGCCTCTGTGTTCACATTGTCTTCTTCTCTGTGCTGCAAATCTCCCTCTGCTTTTCTTTTACAAGGATGCCTGAGGTTGGATTTAAGGTTTACCATGAATTTAGCATGATCTCATCTTGAGATGGGAGAAGGCAATGGCACCCCACTCCAGTACTCTTGCCTGGAAAATCCCATGGACGGAGGAGCCTGGTAGGCTGCAGTCCATGGGTCGCTAGGAGTCGGACACGACTGAGCGACTTCACTTTCACTTTTCACTTTCATGTATTGGAGAAAGAAATGGCAACCCACTCCAGTGTTCTTGCCGGGAGAATCCCAGGGACGGGGGAGCCTGGTGGGCTGCCGTCTATGGAGTCACACAGAGTCGGACACGACTGAAGCGACTCAGCAGCAGCAGCAGCATCTTGAGATCTTTAACTTAACTACATCTTCAAAATTTCTCTTTTCAAATAAGGTCACATTCATGCATTTTGGAGGTTAGGACTTGCACATATCTTTTGGGAGGCCATTATTAAACCTAATGGGGCTTCCTTGGTGGCTCAGACAGTAAAGAATCTGCCTGCAATGCTGGAGACCCGGGTTCAATCCCTGGGTCAGGAAGAGCCCCTCGAGAATGAAATGGCTACCCACTCCAGTATTCTTGCCTGGAAAATTCCATGGACAGAAGAGCCTGGTGGGCTACAGTCCAGGGGTCCCAAAAGAGTTGGGCATGACTGAGTGAGTAACATTTTCAGTTTTTTCACTATTTTTTAAAATTTAAATTTATTTATTTTAATTGGAGGCTAATTACTTTACAATATTGTATTGGTTTTGCCATACATCAGCATGAATCTGCCATGGGTGTACACGTGTTCCCCATCCTGAACCACCACCCCCCAATCTCCCTCCCCGTACCATTCCTCTGGGTCATCCCAGTGCACCAGCCCCAAGCATCCTATATCCTGCATCAAACCTGGACTGGCGATTCATTTCTTATATGATAGTATACATGTTTCAATGCCATTCTCCCAAATCATCCCACCCTCTCCCTCTCCCAGAGTCCAAAAGACTGTTCTATACATCTTTGTCTCTTTTGCTGTCTCGCATACAGGGTTATCATTACCATCTTTCTAAATTCCATATATATGTGTTAGTATACTGTATTGGTGTTTTTCTTTCTGGCTTACTTCACTCTGTATAATAGGCTCCAGTTTCATCCACCTCATTAGAACTGATTCAAATGTATTCTTTTCAATGGCTGAGTAATACTCCATTGTGTATATGTACCACAGCTTTCTTATCCATTCATCTGCTGATGGACATCTAGGTTGCTTCCATGTCCTGGCTATTATAAACAGTGCTGCGATGAACATTGGGGTACACGTGTCTCTTTCAGTTCTGGTTTCCTCAGTGTGTATGCCCAGCAGTGGGATTGCTGGGTCATAAGGTAGTTAGTTCTATTTCCAGTTTTTTAAGGAATCTCCACACTGTTCTCCATAGTGGCTGTACTAGCTTGCATTCCCACCAACAGTGTAAGAGGGTTCCCTTTTCTCCACACCCTCTCCAGCATTATTGCTTGTAGACTTTTGGATCGCAGCCATTCTGACTAGTGCAGCGGCCTATCTTGATAACTGTTCTGTGTGCTTTTGAAAAGAATATTCTGTTGTTGGATGGTGAGAGTGAAAGTGAAAGTCACTCAGTCATGTCCAACTCTTACTGGAGTGGGTAACCTACCTTTCCTTTCTCCAGGGGATCTTCCCAACCCAGGGATCAAACCCAGGCCTCCTGCACTGCAGGCAGATTCTTTACCAGCTGAACCACAAGGGAAGCCCTGTTGGATGGTATGTCCTATAAATATCAGTTAGGTAAATTTGGTTGATAGTGTTTTTCAATCACATTCTGATTATTTTTTGTCTACTTTTTCTATACATTACAAGAGGGATGTTATGAATTCTTCAACTGTAATTATGAATTTTTCTATTTTGCCTTTTATTTCTATCTGTTTTTAGTACATGTATATTGAAACTCTGTTATTAGGTGCATAAATGTTCAGAATTGCTACATCCTGCTAATGAATTGACCTTTTATTATTATAAAATGGCCCTTTTCATCCCTGGTAACACCCTTTGCTCTGAAATATTTTTCTGCCTTTTCTGGTATTAATATAGCCACTCAGCTTTCTTTATATTAATATTTACATGGGATATCTTTTCTCATCTTTTTTCTTTAAAAAACCACTTCATTGAGGTACAATTTACATTCCATAATACGCGCTCATTTTAGGTGTACATTTTGATGCATTTTGATCAGTATATATACTCATATAACAATCATCACAAGATATAAAACATTTCTGTCACTCCCCAAAATCTTACCATGTCCTTTGAAAAATAACAGCTTTATTGAGATTTAATTCACATGCCATACAATTTATCCTTTTAAAGATACAATTAAAATTTAAAACTATATTCATAGAATTAATGCAATAATCACCACACTTTTTGAACATTTTCATCACCCCTCCAAAGGGGAAAAACTTTATGCATATTAGCAATCACTCCCCTCTCCCCTCTATCCCACCCTTAAGCAATCACTAATCTACTTTCCATCTGTATCTATTGGCCTGTTTCAGGATTCATATAAATTAGACTGTACAATATGTGATCTTTTGTCACTGCCCTCTTTCACTTAGGATAATGTTTTCAGACTCATCCATGTTGTAGCATATATCAATACCTCATCTCTTTTTATTGCTGAATAATTTTCCATTGTATACATATACCACACATTCTCATTCATCAGTTGATAGACATTACAGTTGTTGCCACTTTGGGATTATTATGAATAATGCTCCTTTGAATATTTGTTTACAAATTTTTAAATACTTTTTATTTTATATTGGAGTATAGGAGGCAATGGCACCCCACTCCAGTACTCTTGCCTGGAAAATCCCATGGACAGAGAAGCCTGGTAGGCTACAGTCCATGGGGTCGCTAAAAGTCGGGCACGACTGAACGACTTCACTTTCACTTTTCACTTTCATGCATTGGAGAAGGAAGTGGCAACCCACTCCAGTGTTCTTGCCTGGAGAATCCCAGGGACGGGGGAGCCTGGTGGGCTGCCGTCTATGGGGTCACACAGAGTCGGACACGACTGAAGCGACACAGCAGCATAGACAGTTAACAATATTGTGATAGTTTCCAGTGGACAGCAAAGGGACTGAGTCATACATATACACGTATCCATTCTCCCCCAAACTCTCCTTCCAGGCTGCCACATAACATTGAACAGCATTCCCTGTGCTGTACAGTAGGTCCTTGTTGGTTATCCATTTTAAATACAGAAGTGTGATTGTAAAAATTTTTGTGTAGACATTTGTTTTCAATTCTCTTGGGTGTATACTTAGGAGCAGAATTGCAGGGTCATATGGTAACTGTATATAAGATAATCTTTGAGGAATTGTCAGATTGTTTCCTAAAGCACCTGTACTATTTTACATTTTCAGCAGTGTGTCCCACCCTCCACATCTTCATCAACACATATTATTATCTGTCTTTTGTAGTTAAGCCATTTTACTGGGTGTGAAGTGATCATGCATGTGATTTTGATTGTATTTCCCTGATGACTAATGACGTGGAGCATCCTTTCGTGGGCTTGTTGTTGTTGTCTAGTTGCTGTTTTGTTCAACTTTTTGGTGACCCCATGGACTGTAGCCCACTAGGCTCCTCTGTCCATGGGGCCATGTGCTTACTGGTCATTATATATTTTCTTTGGAGAAAGATCTATTCATATGTATGCCCATTTAAAAATTAGGTTATTTGCCTTTTATTTATTGAACTGTAAGGATTCTCTCTACAATCTAGATATCAGGTATGTAATTTACAAGTAAAGGTCTCCCATTCTATGAGTTGTTTTTTGTTTTTTATTTTCTAATAATGTCACTTGCAGCATAAAGGCTTTTCATTTTGATGAAGTCCAGTTTATTCACTATGTTTCAGGTTCACTAGGCTTTTCTTCCAAAATGTCTACTTTGCTATTAATTTCATCCAGTGTAATTTTTCTCAGGGCATGTGTTATTCATCTCTAGAAGTTCAATTTGGGTCTTTTAAAGATTATTTCATGTCCCCTATTGGCATACTTGATTTCACTCTATCTTCTTCAATATGTAGAATAATTTTATAATAGCTGTTTTAATCTCCTTATCAGGTAACTTTATCACCTGTGTTATTTCTGAGTCTGTATTTTATTGATTGATTTTTCTTTTCATTATTGATTACATATTCTGCTTCTGTGCATGCCTAATAACTTTATTGTAGCCAGATTATGAATTTTATCATCTTGGGTTCTGATTTTTTATAATAGCAATAGTAATAATTCCTTGAAGTAATTTTGAGCTTCATCCTGGGACACATTTGAATTACTTGGAAATAGGTTTATCCTTTTGAGGCTTACTCTCAAGCATTATTAAGATGAGACCAGAACAGTTTTTAGTCTAGGGTGAATTTTGCTGACCACTGGGAAAATACCTAGCTGAGAAATCTACCCGATACCCTGAATATTTGAGGTTTTGTCACCTCTGGCAGGTGAGAAGACAGACTATTTCCATCCCTCTGAGAGCTCTGAAGTTCTCTACCCACTACTTTTTGGTGGTTATTTTTCCATCCAGAATAGAGCAGGAGACTCCAAACGGAACTCTCTGCAAATCTCCAGAGTGCTCTCTCTCTGCAGTCCTCCCCTGTCCATGCAGCTCCCCTTTCTCTGGTCCTGTATTCCAGGAATTCGGGCTGCTTTGGCCTCCCTGAATGCTGTACTCTGTTTCCTCAGATCTGGGAGAGTGCTGGCCTCTGTCTGGGTTCCCTATCCCTGCTCTGATGCCTGGAAAGCCTCTTGGGGACGTAAACTGGGAGAAATTATAATTCTCACCTCATTTTTCCCCTTCTCTCAGGTATCAGAATCCTGAATGTTGTACTACACATGAAAACCGTCATGTACAAACTTTTAGTTACTTAAAGGGGGAAGATAAATCCTACCTCTTCATTCCTCATGGGCAGAACCACTTTCTAAGCCAGTCTTGTCTTTAAAATGCTTGTTTATTTACTTGACTGCATTGGGTCTTCGTTGCGGCACTACGTTGTGGACCTTTCCTTTCTCTAGTTGTGGCGCAGGCTCAGTAGCTGCAGCAAGCACGCGTGCCCTGAATTGCAAAGTGAATTATTAACCACAGGATGACCAGGGAAGTCCCCCCAAGTCAGTCTTAATTATTGAATGCTGAGTTCAGAGGATCGGTTATCTTTCTCTTATGACATGTGTGTGTCCTGGTATGAAGATGTTCAGGGAAACTCCCAAGGAGTTCAGAGCAGTGTAAAGATGTAACAACTGATGCAGTCCTGACAATTACCACTATTTATGATGCTGAGGAAGTTGTCAGGAGGGTCTGGGGTCTGCACCAGCCCCATTTTCTCTCTTATTCCTACACCAGAAGCAGATCAGCAGGGAACATTTACCATGGCCATGTGCTGCTCTTCCCTACCCTCACATGAGCTGGGTTCCCTTATGCACATTAACTGCCTGGCCCTGGACCATATAAGTTTGAGAACCCTGTTCCTGGACATCTTCCAGATGCCCTCACATACAAATGCTCTGTGGTACAGGTATTGTTTTCATCATATGACATTGCTTTGTATATTAATAGTTACTCAAATATTACCTGAGTACGGGGCTGGTGAAAGATTCCACTAGTATATCAGTACATGGACTACACAGGTAACCACGTACTTCCACATTCTCTGCTTCCAGGGCCTACCACTGGGGTTAGTTTTCAGTGCCTCCTTGTTCCTTTAAACACATTTCTCTATATTTAAAGCACACACACATACATGGGGTTTCCCTAGTGGCTCAGATGGTAAAGAATTTGCCTGCAATGTGGGAGACCTGAGTTTGATCCCAGGGTTGGGAAGATCCCCTGGAGGAGGGCATGGCAACCCACTCCAGTGTTCTTTCCTGGAGAATCTCCATGGACAGAGGTGCCTGGAGGGTTACACTCCATGGGGTTACAAAGAGTCAGATACAACTGAGTGACTAAGCAGAGCACAGCATAGCACACACACACAGAGCAGGTCCCACTATGAGCATCTCCTATTTGCTTCCCCTCTCCACAACTATTAACAGCATGTCCTGAAGCAGTTCCATCTGATCAGTACACACTGGTCCCCTCATTCTGTTCCATGGAAAGTGTGTGCTGCATGGTATAACATGAATGCCTCACCATTCGTTTACAATCCAAAGACCATTGATTATTAGTGGACATAAAGAGGTTTTACACAATTGTTTGCTACCACCTTCATTCTACACACAGCTCTCCAAATGTGGGTGTGTTGATTATACATTTTAAAGTGGAGCTGCTGGGACAAAACTCAGTCGCCAGTCACCCAATGAGCACCTATTACGTGTCATGCACTGGGGTTACTAGACAAAAATGTCCTTCCCTCAAGGACAGGACAAGGATTTTGTAAGGAGTTTTCACTTTAATAGATGTTGCCACAATGCTGACCATCTGTGGTTCAGAAGTCAAGCTTTTTTTTACTATCTCCTCACATCATTCTTGGGACAGACTGAGGGGCATCCCCTTTTACAGGTGTCCATGAGGCCACCCCACCCCATTTTGCCCACGCCCATCCCCTGCAGATTTGAACACACCAGCAGCAGTGATTGGTTGTGGGGCTTGGGAGGCAAGGAATCCTAGACCACTCTGGGCAGCCCACGTAGAAAATGCAGGCTCGAGCTCTCGCGGGTTACAGGGACAGAGCCCACAGATTAGTCCTGGGCTCACACAGTCAGGCAATGAAGTTGATGGACAGGATCTCGCAGTAGGGGCCCCGGGCCTGAACACTGGAGGACCAGTGGAACCCAGTCTCCAGGAGTGTTTGCTGCCCAGTCAATAGGGCAGTGTTGAGTTCTGTCAAGAGAACGCACTGGTCATAGCAAACACCCTCTTCCAACAACACAAGAGAAGACTCTACACATACACATGGACATCACCAGATGGTTGACACCGAAATCAGATTGATTATATTGTTTGCAGCCAAAGATGGAGAAGCTCTATACAGTCAGCAAAAACAAGACGCTTCGTCAACACGCTTCCCCAGGCAGTGGCTGCTTTAGTGAGGTCACTCTAGGAGTCAGCTGGCATCTGTGGGCGCATCTCTGAGTTTTAGGTAATCAGCCTTCTGAGTTGCAGTGTCCTAGGCACTTCTATTCTTTGGAACTCTGCATTCAAATGGGTATATCTTTCCTTTTCTCCTTTGCTTTGCACTTCCCTTCTTTTCACAGCTATTTGTAAGGCCTCCTCAGACAGCCATTTTGCTTTTCTGCATTTCTTTTTCTTGGGGATGGTCTTGATGCCTGTCTCCTGTACAATATCACGAACCTCCGTCCATAGTTCATCAGGCACTCTTTCAGATCTAGTCCCTTAAATCTATTTCTCACTTCCACTGTATCATCATAAGGGATTTGATTTAGGTCATATCTGAATGGTCTAGTGGTTTCCTCCACTTTCTTCAATTTCAGTCTGAATTTGGCAATAAGGAGTTCAGGATCTGAGCCACAGTCAGCTCCCGGTCTTGTTTTTGCTGACTGTATAGAGCTTCTCCATCTTTGGCTGCAAACAATATAATCAATCTGATTTCGGTGTCAACCATCTGGTGATGTCCATGTGTAGAGTTTTCTCTTGTGTTGTTGGAAGAGGGTGTTTGCTATGACCAGTGCGTTCTCTTGGCAGAACTCTATTAGCCTTTGCCCTGCTTCATTCTGTACTCCAGGGCCAAATTTGCCTGTTACCCCAGGTGTTTCCTGACTTCCTCCTTTTGCATTCCAGTCCCCTATAATGAAAAGGACATCTCTTTTGGGTGTTAGTTCTAGAAGGTCTTGTAGGTCTTCATAGAACTGTTCAACTTCAGCTTCTTCAGCGTTACTGCTCGGGGCATAGATTTGGATTACCGTGATATTGAATGGTTTGCCTTGGAAATGAACAGAGATTATTCTGTGGGTTTTGAGATTGCATCCAAGTACTGCATTTCAGACTCTTTTGTTGACTATGATGGCTACTCCATTTCTTCTAAGGGATTCCTGCACACAGTAGTGGATATAATGGTCATCTGAGTTAAATTCACCCATTCCAGTCCATCTTAGTTCGCTGATTCCTAGAATGTCGATGTTCACTCTTGTCATCTCCTGTTTGACCACTTCCAATTTGCCTTGATTCATGGACCTAACATTCCAGGTTCCTATGCAATATTGCTCTTTACAGCATTGAACCTTGCTTCTACCACCAGTCCCATCCACAACTGGGTGTTGTTTTTGCTTTGGCTCCCTCCCTTCATTCTTTCTAGAGTTATTTCTCCATTGATCTCCAGTAGCATATTGGGCACCTACTGACCTGAGGAGTTCCTCTTTCAGTGCCCTATCTTTTTGCCTTTTCATACTGTTTGTGGGGTTCTCAAGGCAAGAATACTGAAGTGGTGTGCCATTCCCTTGTCGAGTGGGCCACATTCTGTCAGACCTCTCCACCATGACCCATCTATCCTGGGTGGCCCCACACGGCATGGCTTAGTTTCATTGAGTTAGACAAGGCTGTGGTCCACGTGATCAGATTGGCTAGTTGCAAAGGAAAAAAGGAAAGATATACCCATTTGAATGCAGAGTTCGAAAGAATAGCAAGGAGAGATAAGAAAGCTTTCCTCAGTGATCAATGCAAAGAAACAGAGGAAAACAATAGAATGGGAAAGACTAGAGATTTCTTCAAGAAAATTAGAGATACCAAGGGAACATTTTATGGAAAGATGGGATCAATAAAGGACAGAAATGGTAGGGACATAATAGAAACAGAAGATATTAAGAAGAGGTGGCAAGAATACACAGAAGAACTGTACAAAAAAGATCTTCACGACCCGGATAATCACGATGGTGTGATCACTCACCTAGAGCCAGACATCCTGGAATGTGAAGCCAAGTGGGCCTTAGGAAGCATCACTACAAACAAATCTAGTGGAGGTGATGGCATTCCAGTTAAGCTATTTCAAATCCCGAAAGATGATGCTGTGAAAGTGCTGCACTAAATATGCCAGCAAATTTGGAAAACTCAGCAGTGGCCACAGGACTGGAAAAGGTCAGTTTTCATTCCAATCGCAAAGAAAGGCAATGCCAAAGAATGTTCAAACTACCACACAATTGCACTCATCTCACATGCTAGTAAAGTAATGCTTAAAATTCTTCAAGCCAGGCTTCAGAAAATACGTGAACCACGAATATCCAGATGTTCAACCTGGGTTTACAAAAGGCAGAGGAACCAGATATCAAATTGCCAACATCTGCTGGATCATCGAAAAAGCAAGAGAGTTCCAGAAAAACATCTATTTCTGCTTTACTGACTATGCCAAAGCCCTTGACTGTGTGGATCACAATAAACTGAGGAAAATTCTGAAAGAGATGGGAATACCAGACCACCTGACCTACCTCTTGAGAAATTTGTATGTAGGTCAGGAAGCAACAGTTAGAACTGGACATGGAACAACAGACTGGTTCCAAATAGGAAAAGGGGTAACTCAAGGCTGTATATTGTCACCCTATTATTTAACTTCTATGCAGAGTACATCATGAGAAATGCTGGGCTGGATGAAGCACAAGCTAGAATCAAGATTTCTGGGAGAAATATCAATAACCTCAGATATGCAGATGACACCACCCTTATGGCAGAAAGTGAAGAGGAACTAAAAAGCCTCCTGATGAAGGTGAAAGAGGAGAGTGCAAACGTGGACTTAAAGCTCAACATTCAGAAAACGAAGATCATGGCATCTGGTCCCACCACTTCATGGCAAATACACGGGGAAACAGTGTCAGATTTTATTTTTGGGGGCTCCAAAATCACTGCAGATGGTGACTGCAGCCATGAAATTAAAAGACGCTTACTCCTTGGAAGAAAAGTTATGACCAACCTAGATAGCGTATTGAAAAGCAGAGACATTACTTTGCCAACAAAGGTCCATCTAGTCAAGGCTATGGTTTTTCCAGTGGTAATGTATGGATGTGAGAGCTGGACTGTGAAAAAAGCTGAGTGCCGAAGAATTGATGCTTTTGAACTGTGGTGTTGGAGCAGACTCTTGAGAGTCCCTTGGACTGCAAGGAGATCCAACCAGTCCATTCTGAAGGAGATCAGCCCTGGGATTTCTTTGGAAGGAATGATGATAAAGCAGAAACTCCAGTACTTTGGCCACCTCATGTGAAGAGTTGACTCATTGGAAAAGACTCTGATGCTGGGTGGGATTAGGGGCAGGAGGACAGAAGGGGACGACAGAGGATGAGATGGCTGGATGGCATCACTGACTCAATGGACGTGAGTCTCAGTGAACTCTGGGAGTTGGTGATGGACAGGCAGGCCTGGCGTGCTGCGATTCATGGGGTCGCAAAGAGTCGGATGCGACTGAGCGACTGAACTGAACTGAATTCAATGTTCCGTCTATATTGTTAAAGATATAATATTCTGAAAAACAGAAACCACATAAATTACTTTCTGAATGGATGACATACCTGCTTCTGGCATTTCAACAGGCTCTGTATTTGATGCAAGCTCCTCCTTGACAGCAGGACCATCTCCACTTTACCCCCAGTCTTTGCCTCAGCCAATTTCTGGAGATCATTTTCCAGGTCAGAATCTTTAAAAAAATGTATCAATTCAGCTGTAAAGCATACAAGATAAACAAGGGAATGATAATATTGATTCCTTCAGTATTATGAATTAAAAGCTTTAGGCCAGTATGCTAAAATGTGATGAATAAGAACCTCAGGAGCATTATTTCAGGAACGTATTGCTGGAGAAAAAGGAAAGCAGAATTTTCTGAATGCAATTACCATTTGCCTTTCCCAGGATTGTCCTCAGACATCTTAGTTGCCCCCTTCTCTTTGTCTTGAAAACAAGGGAAAATTTGAGCGACCACACTAACCTGCAAACTATGCTCAGTTTTTTAGGAACTGTCTGAAGTCCTTTTCTAACGTTTCCTTTCCTCCTCTTACTGGTTCTGTCTTAAGACAGGGACAGGGGAATACTAGTATAAGTGGAAACAGAAGTGAAGAGACACAAGAAGAAGAGCTCCCCTTCTGGACCGTGCTTAGCTCTCTGTACATATACACATAATGAAGTCTTTGAGAACTCATAGCAACACTGTGAGGTAAGCATTTTTAATGCTATCATCCCTTTTGGCAGCTGAGGAGCAGAGACACACAGATGTTAATGGGTGAATGAATCTGCACAAAGTCACCTAGCTGGCAAGAGCTGAGTCAGATTGGTGAAAGTGCTGTTAAAGTGCTGAACTCCGTATGCCAGCAAATTTGGAAAACTCAGCAGTGGCCACAGGACTGGAAAAGGTCAGTTTCATTCCAATCCCAAAGAAAGGCAATGCCAAAGAATGCTCAAACTACCGCACAATTGCACTCATCTCACATGCTAGTAGAGTAATGCTTAAAATTCTCCAGGCCAGGCTTCAGAAATACGTGAACCACGAACATCCAGATGTTCAAGCTGGGTTTACAAAAGGCAGAGGAACCAGAGATCAAATTGCCAACATCTGCTGGATCATTGAAAAAGCAAGAGAGTTCCAGAAAAACATCTATTTCTGCTTTACTGACTATGCCAAAGCCCTTGACTGTGTGGATCACAATAAACTGTGGAAAATTCTGAAAGAGATGGGAATACCAGACCACCTGACCTACCTCTTGAGAAATTTGTATGTAGGTCAGGAAGCAACAGTTATAACTGGACATGGAACAACAGACTGGTTCCATATAGGAAAAAGAGTATGTCAAGGCTGTATCTTGTCACCCTGCTTATTTAACTTCTATGCAGAGTACATCATAAGAAATGCTGGGCTGGATGAAGCACAAGCTGGAATCAAGATTTCTGGGAGAAATATCAATAACCTCAGATATGCAGATGACACCACCCTATGGCAGAAAGTGAGGAACTAAAGAGCCTCTTGATGAAAGTGAAAGAGGAGAGTGAAAAAGTTGGCTTAAAGCTCAACATTCAGAAAACTAAGATCATGGCATCTGGTCCCATCACTTCATGGCAAATAGATGGGGAAATAGTGGAAACAGTGGCTGACTTTATTTTACTGGGCTCAAAAATCACTGCAGATGGTGATTGCAGCCATGAAATTAAAAGATGCTTACTCCTTGGAAGGAAAGTTATGCCCAACCCAGACAGCATATTAAAAAGCAGAGATGTTACTTTGCCAACAGAGGTCCACCTAGTCAAGGCTATGGTTTTTCCAGTGGTCATGTACGAATGTGAGAGTTGGACTATAAAGAAAGCTGAGCGCTGAAGAATTGATGCTTTCGAACTGTGGTGTTGGAGCAGAGTCTTGAGAGTCCCTTGTACTGCAAGGAGATCCAACCAGTCCATCCTAAAGGAGATCAGTCCTGCGTGTTCTTTGGAAGGACTGATGCTGAAACTGAAACTCCAATACCTTGGTCACCTGATGCGAAGAGCTGACTCATTGGAAAAGACCCTGATGCTGGGAAAGATTGAAGGCAGGAGGAGAAGGGACGACAAAGGTTGAGATGGTTGGATGGCATCACGGACTCAATAGACATGTGTTTGGGTGGACTCTGGGAGTTGGTGATGGACAGTGAGCCCTGGCATGCTGCAGTTCATGGGGTAAGAATGTGTTGGACATGACTGAGCAACTGGACTGAAGCACTTCTAGGGTGCCATCTCACTTCTTCCTCACTAGGCCCCTTGAAGAAAACCCTGTCACCCCTGTGTGACCTTCAGTCGAGCTCTTTCTCTCACAGACCCTCTCCCTTTCCCCCTAGCCCTGAGGGACGTGCCCTGGACTCCTGGTCTGGGTCTGGATTTTCTCTGGATCCTGGAGTGATTTTCAGTTTGGCTCTTTTGGGGACTTTATGACAGACCCCTGTGTGTGGGCAGGAAAGAGGTGTCCTGCAGAATGTAGGGAGTAGGCAGGGCCCTGAGGGGCTCCTCTGAGGCAGCACTGGTCCTGGGTAAGAGGCCACAAAAGGGCTGAGGGTGTAAATGAGGCCTGGGAGTAGGGCTGGGGGAAGGGCTAAAGAGGCCCCTGGGTGGGAGGGGAGGCCTGGTGGAAGATGAGGGGAGAGGTGGGGATTTGGGGAGAGAGAGGACTTGTGGCAGCTGTTACCAGGAGAGGGCCTTTGGAAAACGACAGATGATTAGAGGGATGTAAGGGAGTTGTCATAGCCACAGTGAGGGGAAGACTTCTCCTAGCTCCAGAATTCAGGATCCCACAGTGGATGCTGAGAGATGACAGAGAGGACAAGGTCCTCAGGGCTTGTTCTGTGGATCTGGTATTCACTCTAAACCTCCCATTGGGCAGGGTACAAAGTCACAATGACGAGAGGTTACTAGAGTGTGTTAGGTCCATTCTCAGGACCCAGACATGGAAAATCAATTTCAGAACCCCTCAGCTCTAAGGCAATCCCCACCCCTGGAATGAACTTGCATTCCTCAGGATGACATGCCGGTGAATGCAGATTGCAGGGACTTCAAGACGGGACGCCTCACTCTCTTGGGGTTGACTGAACAGAAACCCACTGCCACTGCCCACACAGAAGCCCAGCGGCGAAGATTTGGGGCTCTGTGTCCCAGGGTGCAGCCTGTGGATGGTGGGGGAGAAGTGTGAAGCCTCAGAGCTAATGGGGTGCTGTTAGCTAGAGTAATGTCCACTTAAAGAAAAGCATACAACAGAAGAGTTGTGAGTTTGAGTTGAATTCAGGGTCTTCTGGGGACTATAGCCTGGGACAAAATTACTCTGTTAGCTCTGAGGAAACTGCTCTGAGGAGGTAGCAGAGAAGTCGATATGATTTTTGGCTATGAAATACATGCAGTCAAGCATGGATATTGGTAAAAAAATTACTATGAAACACAGAGATCAGTTATCACACGTAAATCATTTTCATGCTTTTCTGTGTGTGGGAAGATGCAAGAATCTGGGGTCACTGAACCTTTTCCTGAGGTAGGCGTGTAACTAAATAAAGGCCAGCTTGTCCAAAGCACAGAGTGCCTCATCCTGTTTTTCGTCCTGAATCCCTCAGGATGCACTGTCATTCAGCAACCACAGAGCTTACAATTTAACCCTGTAGAACTGGCTGTGAGCAACGCTGTTTGTCTTAGGGATCCTAATTTTTCTGAGTCTACAGTTGGAATTTCTGAGCTGGCTGGGTTCTGTGTCCTCAGGTGTGATCTATTAAAGCTGTTTTGAGTGGGAGTCTAGGATGAGCAGTCTCTGAAGTGATTCCAGATATCTGTCCCAGGGCATGAAGTCTCTGAACTATTTAGGGGGTCTTTGTCAAGAGGGTTGGGCCTCTGAGCTGTTCATGCATCTGCATATGACAATGGTCTTAAGATCCTCTTAAAACTTAAGGCTGGATGGACCCCACTGTCACGGGTCTTAGAAGTAGACCTGTGATTTCACATTTGCTATGATTTCTACCATGCCTCCCTACAGAGATAAAAGCTTGGGGTGCCATCCTCAGAAAGGGTAAATCATGTGCAGTTCACAGGAGCCCATGGTAATAATCCTGTTAAGAACAATACCTGCTGACATAAGTACCACCCATGATAGGGGTCCTGTGACAAAAACTGTGTACACACACCCACTCAGTGAATCTGCCCAACTCACAACAAGGAGGGCAGCATTTGCAGAAGGGAGCTCAAGGCCTGGTGCAGATGGAAGGTCTCAGTTCATGATGATGGGAGGAACCAGATGTAAGCTTGGGCTCCTTGGCAGAGCCAGGGAAGACTCAGCATGACCCTGGCCACGTAGAGGGTAGGGGGGCATTTGCACAGGGCCATAAGGACCCTGTGACTGACTCACTGTCAGGATATGTCTCTGTGTCTCCCCATCACATACACACAACTTCTTACCTGGTGTATGGAATGCAATCTTAATATTCCCCGGAGAGGTGGTGCTAAAAGTCACAGAGGTGAGCCTCCAAGTAGCTGGGGAGAAACCTCACATTCGCCAGTTTGCACAAGGCTTCCACCACAAATGCAGAGATCCCTGCCTCTCTTCCCCCATCAAAGCAGTAATTGGCACTGAGGTCAGCAGGAGGGAAGGCTGGGCTGGACAAACTGTGAGGGACCCTATATACAGATGAGCCTCGCTATGACTGGTACATGTCCTTATCATGATAGGCAGAGGCCCCGGATGTGTGTTAAGGGAGCATGATTAAAGCCCAGGCCATGGGCAACTGAGTCATTCCCTAGAGACAGTCCCTGGGGAGGGGCTTTTATTCTCCTATAGAGAAAATGTACTGTACATCATCCAGTAGCAGGGCTGGGGGCCTGTAGGTGGGTGCTAACTAAGTGGGGACAGGTTGCTGCCAGAAGTAGACTCTTCATCCCTGTCTAATGCTCTATATTTGTCTTTTTCTCTGCCATCTCTGTGCTTGTTATATCATCCCTCTTTGCCTTTGCAAGACTCAGTGTGACCTCCCTCACACCAAGAGGTTCCTTGGCTTTGTCTCTCCTGAGGGTATCTTCAATTGACACGGATGTTCACTGGGAGCAGTAGGGGGGATTCTCCTTGAGTGTAGGGGATTCCAGGAAAGGCGTGTTCAATTGCAGATGGCCTGTGGCTTTTCTGGGGTAAATCAAGAGCTCCTCAAAAATCATTGTGTGATATGGGTCTCTGAGAGAAGCCTAGGGGTTCCTCTGGTAAGAAACCTCCTGTGGCTCAAGTCAAAGTCCTCCCTATGGCCAGAAAGCCCTATGGGACCTGACCCTCATTACCCCTCTCATCAGATCTCCTGGCTCTCCCTCCATTATGCTGTGACAGTCACATAGGCCTCCTCATTCATTTCATACACACTACACTGAGTTCCTGGAGAAGGAAATGGCAACCCACTCCGGTATTCTTGCCTAGAGAATCCCGTGGACAGAGGAGTCTGCTGGGCTGCTGTCCATGGGGGTCGCACAGAGTCGGACATGACTGAAGTGACTTAGCATGCATGCATGCATTGGAGAAGGAAATGGCAACCCACTCCAGTATTCTTGCCTGGAGAATCCCAGGGACAGAGGAGCCTGGTAGGCTGCCATCTGTGGGGTCGCACAGAGTCAGACACGATTAAAGCGATTTTGCAGCAGCAGCAGCAGCACACTGAGTTCCACGCCCCACTTTCTCAACTGGCCTTATCTCTGTCTGGGATACTTTTCTCCCAGACAGGCATCTCCTCTAGGCTTTTACTCAAATGTCACAATCTTAGAAAGAACTTCCCTGACCACTCTTTCTAGGTATCATCCCCCCTATTTCACTATCCCGGTTTAATGTTAATCACAGCAGTTATGAACACCTGAAAATTACTTATCTTTTGGGGCTGTATGACCCCAACACAATATGTTTCATGAAGCCAAAGTTGATTTTCTCTTTCCTAACACACATAGTTGTGCTTGACACAAACTGTGGAGAGAATGAAAGAATGACGGAATGAATAAACAAATTTGAACTTGTTGAGAGAGGCATAGCTAGACAGGCTGAGGATTCTGCCAGGGAACATATTCAGGGATGACAAGATGGTGATAAAGCTGTGGTCTTTATTTTATCTGCACGGTATCCTTGTGTCCCCTTGGAGACGACCCCTTTCCTAACAGAATGGAATGTCCTGTTGTCTTTTTCAGTATTACTCGCAGTCAACGACAGAGGCCTTCCCCATGCCAGGCCTTCAGATCCCAGTCGGAAGCTTTCTCCCGACTGTGGCTGGCTTTCCGGATGAAACCGGTTCTGTACTAAACAGGAAAACACAAACAACCACAGAGAAAATGTTTTCAATGCTTCCTGTTACGATAGTGGCCCCTACAGAGAAGTAATCTTCAGTTTACGAAGACTTTTTTCTGGGTCCAAGATAGCAGCAATCGGTGGGGCTTTCATCCTAACTTTGCCTTTCCACCCTTGGAGGAGGATCGTCCTCTAATGGTCCACCGGCATCTAGATCGGCTGTTCCTCAGTCTCACCACCAAGGGGCGCGCGAGATGAAACACTTTCGTCCTGGAATGTACCACTGAGGGGTAGCGGTAAGACCACCCACTCTGGAAGGTACCATCGGGAGAGGGCCCCTTTACACCGCGTCGGGGATCGGCCACACCTCCCAGCGGAGGCACTCGTGGCGCCATGGGTCCATACCCATTCGCTCCATTCCGTCTTCCCGTGGCATTCGAGTCTGAGTGGACACCGGTATTAAGCTGCAACTTTCTTCGTCTCTTTTCCATCTTCACCCCTTCGTTTCTACATGGTTACATCCAAGGGGGACGGCTGCGGAGCGAGATAGGCTGCCAGTTGGGTCTGTGGCGTCAGGAAGCGCTCTGGGCATTGATTGGTCACCGCGTGCTTGCCGGAATTAGCTCTTATGGGGCGCGAATAGGCGCCGGAAATCCCGCGACTCCCGCTTTCCTTGATCGGCCCTCTTCGATTTGGCTGGCTGGCTGGTACAGGCACTGGGATCGCAGAGCTGGAACTGAGGGCCACAGGCCTGTGTGTACGCGTGCGCCTGCGTTGCCGTGCGCGGCTTTTGAGAGCATACAATTTTTCTCTGAGTTTTATTGCTTTTCCCGAAGGGGTCGAATAGCTGCCCTGGTTAGTGGCGGGGTTTGGCGCTGTCGCTAGAGGAGCATGCTGACGGCGTTTCAGTCTTGTTTAGCTCTCGCTCAGTCTGTATCGTGTGGACACGCACGGCCATTTGCTCAAATGAATGCAATTCTTGTCCAGGGAGAGGTCTCTGAGTTTGGTGTCTCTCCCTGGAGAGTAAACTGTATCTGGCAGCTTGGGATTGTGTATTGCTACGTGTGACAACACAGGTGCTGTTTGGGTACATTTGATCTCCTTGACCCTTTGGGCGGAATTGTGAGTGATGGAATATTTGATCTGAGTGGATTTTGTGGGCCATAGTACAAAGCCTCTAGGATGTGTGTGCCTGTATTCCGGGGTGTGCATTTTTGGAGCTTTCTGGCATTTCAGTCCCTGGGTGTGAAATCTCTGTGTAGGCGTGTGCACCCCAGATTGTGAGATCTCTGAGTTTTTGATTCAGGGTCCCAAGTTGTGATGTCTCTGAGCTGCTTTAAGGATGGGTTTGTCTAAAGGTGTAAACTATGAGCTGCTTGGGGACCTGTGCACAGGGTGCAGGTTCTCCATTTGTCTGGGGACTTTATCTAAAGGTTATATGATATTCTTGAGATATTAAAAGTTCTGTCTTTCTGTTTAGGGTTTTTGTATTAGATCGGTAAGTGTCGAGTGGTTTGGGAGTCAGTCTCCATGATGTGAAGTATCTGTGCAGTTTTCATTTGTTTCCGTCTTGAAGACTTTGGTCTGTTTGGAGGGTCTTTGTCACAGTGTGTATGGTTATGGTCTCAGTTGTGTTTGAGGGCCTGAGACGAGTTATGTGCTCTCTGTGCAGAGATTCAGTGAGCTCTTTTTGGTGTCTCTGGGTATCTATCTGAGCTGCTTGGAGTCTTTGTGTCAGAAATAAAACCTCTTATGTTCTTGGCTGTGAGGTCTCTGTCCGGGAACTGAGGGTTTGGAAGCTGGTAGACATGATTCCGAGGCCTTGAACCTCACATGCTGACTGTGTGTTGTTGAGCGTATCATTTGTCTCCTGGAATCTCAGTATATATCATAATTAATACAGTGCGGCCAGTGCACGTCTTGCAGGGTACCTGTGCATGTTCGCAGTGTGTGTTGCCTGGCTCCAGACTGTCCTTCCGCAAATGTTTCTGAGCACCTGCCATATACCTGAGCACTATTGGAGGAGTTTGTGACAGGACAGAACTGACCAAGTCTCTCCTTTCGTAGACTTGGTGGTCAGTAAATAAATCAAGGGTGGCAGGCACTATGAAGAAAGATAATGCTAGATCGGGGGAAAGGATATATGTAGGTATGATGTTATTATTTTATACAAGGCAATGAGGGAAAGTCTCCCTGAAAGATGGCAATTAAGCAGAGATCTGGAGGAAGTGAGGGAGCAGGCCATGGGGTTATCTAAGGGAAGAGCATTCCAGGCAGAAGGAGTAACAAATGCAACTGTCCTGGCATGGAAATCTACTTGGCGTGCTCCTGAATGTCAAGCAGTCCTGTGATGCACGGTGTTTGGCATGTAGCACTCATTGAAAGGGGGTCTGGTTGCTGCTGTCTCTGTTTCTCCCACAATTTGTGATCATCTGCATTTCACAGGTGAAGGACTGAAGGCTCCAACATGTGCCCTGCACCTTCTCTCCTACCTATCCCTGAAATTAGGAGTGAAGCCTTCTGGTCCATCATGAGAGAGAGAGAGGGACTTTGAGTGTCCTAGCTGCAGGGATGTCACGCTGAATGTCAGCCAAGCAGCAGAGATCAGTTATAATGTGGGAATCATGCCTCATAACATTGGTACTCTCGATGAGGGGCAGGACTTAAGAAGAAAAAGGAACTGGGGCAAAGGACAGAGGCAGGAAGGGGAGCTGGAGGACAGTGAGGGAAAAAAAAAAACACGGCTGGCTTCATCACATTGCTTGGGTTTGGCCCAGTTCACGTTGATTGGCTGACTGTATTAGGACATATTCACCTTTTCCTGTCCCTACCCTTTCTTTCCCTTCCCTTTTTTGTGCCTGAGCAAGTCAGTCCTAAAGCCATGAGGTGTTGCCAGGCAAGGCATGTGTGTGTGTAAAGGGGCATCCCTGCCTGGAGAGTCAGAGCCCAAGGTGGAAAGAAGGATATCCCTGGGGGTTGGGTGGGAAGGAGGCTAACTGCTTCATGGATTCAAGCTTGAGTGAGGTGTGGAAGTCAAGGGCCAGGGATGGTTCTGCATAGATTGTGAGGAGGACCTTTTTGTGGAGGAAGGATCACTTACATGCACTGGCATTCATCAACTTGGCAAATACATAAGAATGCTGAGAGCCACGTCTGTCAATTTTGGAAAAGGGAATTTCCAGTATGGAAAGGAAGTAAACTAGAACAAATTGTGAGGAATTCTACTGGAATTAAAGGTCTCCGTGCAAACTTCTTGTGTTCGATAGGTATGTATATGTGGCTAGACTGATATATAACTATAGATGTGTGTGTTTGTGTGTGTGATTGTGTACACACATGTATTCCCAAGTTACTGGAAACAGCAACATTCCAATGGCAATAATTACACCAGTCCCCAGATCCTAGCTTCTGAACACCTTTCTCCACTAAATGATGGGTTCCTAGGCTGAGGAAGGAAAGGTTAAATGAGCCTGGTTCACCTTGTCAGTAATAAGGGAAAGTTCAAGAATGATGGGGAGATGGCAGAGGGCTACAGAATATACCTTGAGGGCTCTCCCGCCAGAAACACTCAGGACTCTCTTATTTTTTCCACCCTTCTTGAGGTATAATTGACATATATCCTGTAAGTTTAAGATGCCAATGTGATGATTTGAAACACACATATTTGGCAAAACGATTACCATGGCAGGGTTGGCACTCTATCGCCTCACATAATCCTTTTTAAAAATTGTTGAGGAAATAACATCTCAGAGCTACCCTCTTAGCTTTCACTGTATTACACAGTTTTGTTAATTATACTCACCACGCTATACATTGGATCCGCGTAACTTATTCATCTCATACCTGTAAGTTTGTACCCTGTATTCAACATTTTCTCCAGGCCCTTGAAACCTTAGAAATTTCTGTAAGTTTGACTTTTTTAGATTCTGCATATAAGTGAGAAGATACAATATATGTCTTTCTCTTTCACCTTTTTCACTTAGCATAAAGCCTTTGAAGTCCATTCATGTTGTTGCAAAAGGCAGAATTTTCTTCTTTGTGACTGAATAATAAATATTCCATTGTATATATCGCCACATTTCCTCCTTTTTATTTATTTTAATTGGAGGGTAATTACTTTACAATATTGTGATGTTTTTGTTATACATCAACATGAATCGGCCATAGGGATTCGCGTGTCCCCCCATCCTGAACCCTGCTCCCACCTCCCTCCCTACCCTATCCCTCGGGGTTGTCCCAGAGTACCGGCTTTGGGTGCCCTGCGTCATGCATGGAACTTAACACTGGTCATCTATTTACATATGGTGATGTACATGTTTCAGTGCTATTCTCTCAAATCATCCCACCCTCTCCTCCCACTGAGTCCCAGAGTCTTTGCTTTATGTCTGTGTCTCCTTTGCTGCCCTGCATGTACAGTCGTTGGTACTGTCTTTCTAAATTCCATATATATGCGTTAATATACAGTATTTCTCTTTTTCTGACTTACTTCACTCTGTATAACAGGCTCCAGGTTCATCCACCTCATTGGAACTGACTCAAGTGCGTTCCTTTTAATACTTGAGTAATATTCCATTGTATATGTACCACAACTTCCTTATCTGTTCGTCTGCCAATGGACATCCAGCTTGCTTCCATGTCCTAGCTATTGTAAACAGTGCTGCAGTGAACGTTGGGGTACATGTGTCTGTTTCACTTCTGGTTTCCTCGGGGTGTCTGCCCAGCAGTGGGATTGCTGGGCCACATGGCAGTTCTAGTCCCAGTTTTTAAAGGAATCCCACACTGTTCTCCACAGTGGCTATAGTGGTTTGCGTTCCCATCAACTGAGTGAGAGCGTTCCCCTTCCTCCACACCCTATCCAGCATTTGTCGTTTGTAGACTTTTTGATGGTGGCCGTTCTGACCGGTGTCACCACGTTTTCTATATCCATTCATCCCTTCATAGACACTTAGTTGCTTACAACTTTTGGTTGAAGGTACAAAGTAAATTTCAGGTTAGTGTTAATCCTCAAACGTTGTTTTTCAGAATAATTTGGCTATTCTAGTTCGTTTGCCTTAGCACAGAAATTTTATCATCAGTTAGTCTATATGTACAAAAAAGTCCTGCTGAAATTTCTGACAGGAATTGTATGAAACTGATGGATCTGTATGCGGACTACTGACATCCTAATTATATTGAATTTCTCATCCCGTGAACACACCGTGTGCCCCCATTGTGTTAGGTCTTATTTAAGGAACCACGTTGCATTACCTTTTCTGCCATTGTTTTATCAAGTCTAATTCTCGTATATCAAAAGCTGAAGATCTGAATCTGATGAAGATATGAAAATATTAGTAGTCAGACTTTCATCAGTAATGCCTTATTTCTTGTGTAGTTTTAACATTGCCCGTTTATTGTGTTTCTTATCTTTTCTGCTAATATTCATGATTGTTTAATCCAAGGATGATGGTATGGGTATTTTCTGGGGTAAATCGTGAGGAGATGTTCAGCTGTGTTTTGGGATGGAGAGTCTGAGGACAGGGGCACAGGGGAGAGAGAGCAGAGTGGGGGTGGGGAGGTGAAAGTGTGGCGGCAGGGACAGGGGGCTACTAGTACAAGCGGAAACAGAAGTGAAGAGACACAAGAAGAAGAGCTCCCCTCTGGACCGTGCTTAGCTCTCTGTACGTATACACATAATGAAGTCTTTGAGTACTCATAGCAACACTGTGACGTAAGCATTTTTAATGCTATCCTCCCTTTCGGCAGCTGAGGAGCAGAGACACAGAGACGTTAATGGGTGAATGAATCTGCACAAAGTCACCTAGCTGGTGACTAGATTGTGAGTCAGATTGGTGCCCAGGCCAGAGAGAAACAGCCAGGTGTGGTATCTCACCCCCAATCTGGAATACAGTGCAGTGTCTGGTGTACTCTGGATCAAAAGGCAGATCAACCTCTCTATCCGCATGAAACATTACTATGGTCGGTGTATAGATTGAACGCAGTGTCTCCTAGGTGTGTGAAAGGCCATGGGGTGTCATGTCAACGTGCACACATCACAGAGAACAGTTCCTGGTCCATACCGAGGTCTAAACAGTGTTTCCTCTCACCGATGTTAGTGGAGCACGCTCATCATTATGGAAAGTAGCATAACCATAGTGATAAACAGAGAGAACCACAGATACAATATGATGAAGAAATTACCTCCCCCATCTCGTAATTTTCTTAAATGCAGAGAACAAAACCTGGAAAGCAATAGACCACATATTAAGTTTTTTTCTCTTAAGGGTGACATTCTAGATAATTTCCAAGTAACATTTTATTAGTATTTTAATGTGTTGTATCTTCATTATTACACAGGCCGTTTTTCAATTATAATTGAAAAATGGACTTTCTGAAGACTCATTCTCCTCAGGTATCTTGAGGTTTCAGCATAAAAAAGTTGTGTTGGTATCCCTGCCAGGTGAAAACCCAATCAGCGCACTGAAGTCAGAAGTAATATCTTTGGTACAGTAGGTGGGGGGGCTGTGGGGAGTAGAGAGTTCCTGATGGAAGGCTGGCTAAACCTGCAAGCGTTGTGAAAAAGGTCACTGACGGTATAGGCCCAAACCAAACAACAGCTCACAGGTCCCAGGGAAGACACTGGTGTTTCTATGCACGGAAATGTCTGTGTTAGGACTTTCAGACCTTTGCTCTTTTGGCTCCCATGATGCAGTGGGGCAGCTTGTGGCGCTTATAACACAGTCCTGCTTTGACCCAGGCTGTGGATGAGAGTCACAGCCTCCCCTGCAGCACTGCCCCCTTTGTGGGCGATCTGGAGCCCTTTTTGTGATGTCTGGGAGTCAACAGATTCCGAAGAGAAAGGAGAAAGAAGATACATAGCGCAGGGGGTACATGCACCCACCCTGTGCATGTGGTGCTAGAGATGGGCTAGAGATGCAGGTGCAGCTTGTTACAGGAACCCGTTGGGGATGAGTGGAGTTGGATTCAGTGACTCAAGGAAGAAATGTGGAAGTGAATGTAAAGGGAGAAAACACATTGAGAGGGTAAAACAGCTCCAACTCCCAATTCTGTACCAGGGTAGGGTGCTCCATTACTGTTGTGAGAAGGCTCCCTGGTCTGAGCTTGGGGAGGGAGTGATGAGCGTTCTAAGGACCCGCCATCAACCCTAAGCAGGGGTGCTGAGAGTGTGAAGACATTGAGTCTCAGCCTTTAACACTGACAGACACAGAAAGCTTCTTAGCCCTGCTGAGAGTGGGACTGTGGCACCTTAGGGAAGCTCAAAGGTAGGGTGGTGGTGGTGGTGGTTCAGTCACTCAGTCGTGTCCGACTATTAACGAGCCCATGGACTGCAACACGCCAGGTTCCTCTGTCCTACACTATCTCCCTGAGTTTGATCAAATTAATGTCCATTGTGTTGGTGATGCTATCTAACCATCTCACCCTCTGTCGCCCCCTTCTCCTCCTGCCTTCAATCTTTTCCAGCATTAGGGTGTTTTCCAATGAGTCAGCTATTTGCATCAGGTGGCCAAAGTATTGCAGCTTCAGCATCAGTCCTTCCAGTCAGTATTCAGAGTATTCAGTATTCATTTCCTTTAGGATTGGCCGGGTTGTTCTCCTTACAGTCTGAGGGATTCTAAAGGGTCATCTCTAGCACCACAATTCGAAAGCATCACTCAGCCTTCTTAATGATCCAACTCACACATCTGTACACGACTATTGGAAAAACCATAGTTTTGACTCTGCAGACCTTTGTCAGCAAAGTGATGTCTCTGCTTTTTAATCGCTTCTGGTTTCCTCGGGTGTATGCCCAGCAGTGGGATTGCTGGGTCTTGTGGCAGTTCTATTCCCTTTTTTTAAGGAATCTCTACTCCAGTATTCTTGCCTGGAGAATCCCTGGACAGTTTGCATTCCCACCAACGGTGGAAGAAGGTTCCCTTTTCTCCACACCATCTCCAGCATTTATTGTTTGTAGACTTTTTGATGATGGCCATTCTGACCTGTGTGAGATGATACCTCATTGTGGTGTTGATTTGCAGTTTTCTAATAATGAATGATGTTGAGCATCTCTTCATGTGTTTGGTAGCCATCTGTATGTCTTTGGAGAAATGTCTGTTCAGGTCTCTTGTCCACTTTTTATGGGGTTGTTAATTTTTCTGGTATTGAGCCGCATGAGCTGCTTGTATATTTGGAGATTCATTCTTTGACAGTTGTTTCATTTGCTATTATTTCCTCCCGTTCTGAGGGCTGTCTTTTCACCTTGCTTATAGTTTCCTTCATTGTGCAATAGCATTTAAGTTAAATTTGGTCCCTTTTGTTTATTTGTGTTTTTATTTCCATTACTCTGGGAGTGAGTCATAGAGGATCTTGCTGTGATTATGTCAGAGAGTGTTCTGCCTATGGTTTCCTCTTAAGAGTTTTATAGTTTTTGGTCTTACATTTAGATCTTTAATCCATTTTGAGTTTATTTTGTGTTTGATGTTAGAAAGTGTTCCAGTTTCATTCTCTTACACATAGTTGAGCATTTTCCCCAGCATCACGTGTTGAAGAGATTTTGTTTACGCCATTGTATATTTGTGCCTCCTTTGTCAAAGATAACGTGTGCATAGGTGTGTGGATTTATCTCTGGGTTCTCTATTTTGTTCCATTGATCTGTATTTCTGTCTTTGTGCCAGTACCATTACTGTCTTGATGACTGTAACTTTGTAGTATAGTCTGAAGTCAGGAAGGTTGATTCCTTCAGTTCCATTCTTCTTTCTCAAGATTGCTTTGGGTATTCGGACTCTTTAGTGTTTCCATACAAACTGTGAAATTATTTGTTCTAGTTCTGTGAAAAATACCTTTGGTAGTTTAATTGGGATTGTGAGGAATCTACAGATTGCTTTGGGTAGTAGAGTCATTTTCACTATACTGATTCTTCCAATCCAAGAATGTGGTACATTTCTCCATCTATTTGTGTCATTGTTGATTTCTTTTGTCAGTTTTTTTTTTATAGCTTTCTGTATACAGGTCTTTTGTTTCTTTATGTAAATTTATTCCTAAGTATTTTATTCTTTTCATTGCAGTGGTGAATGGGATTGTTTCCTTAATTACTCTTTCTGATTTTTCCTTATTAGTATATAGGAATGCAAGGGATTTCTGTGTATTAATTTTATATGGCAGGCACATTCTGAACCACTGGACCACCAGGGAATTCCTGGCCAGCTTGTCCTTGGGTGTGCAGCTCTCTGAGCTCTGACACACGGAGAGATTCCAGTGATCACCACCACGACCAGGACACAGGCCACGTCCATCACCCTAAAAACGCCCAGGTGCTGCCCCTTTCTGGTTTCCCCTCCCACACCCCAATCCCTGGCACAAGGATCTGTCCTCTTTTGCTACATTTTGTCCTTTGCAATTTTAAAATTCCTTATGTATTCTGAATAGAAGACCTTTCTCAGATCTGTGCTTCACAAACATCTTTGCCCTAATAACAAATAGCTTCCCTTTTCATTACAGGAGACATGAGTGATGAAATGTACTTTTCCTCCCCACACTCAGAGCCCAGTGTTGTGTAGCCAGCAAGTGCCTGTGAGATTCTTCAGAAGTGAAAATGAATTCTGCTGTGTGTCAGTCTGTGCTCTCAGCTAGTCCCCAGAGCTGTATTTCTGCAGAAATCCACGAGTCTTCTGCAGACAGAGGCGCTTGAGAACAGGTATATTTACTGGAGTATGAACTTGTGATCTCATCAGAGAGCTTCAGAGCTCAGCCCATCTTGCAGGACTTGTCTCCCAAGGGAGCTTTTCTTCTTGAAACTCAGAGGCATGCGTTTAGTCTGTGTGGGCACGTTTAGCAGGGCTAACATGGCATTTCAAGGTTGTTCATCCTTTACCAGGTATCAGACCACATTCAAATATTTCTTTCTGTCACCTTAGTTACTCCTCCTTCAAAGACCCATCAGTTTGGAAGATTTCAATCCTAATTGATGAGGTGAGAAACCAGAGGACAGAGAAGTTAGGGGAATTGCTCAGAGTCACATAGGCCACCAGAGGAAAAGTGACCCACAAACTTCGGCATCCTCCATTCAGAGCCCCCGCTCTTTATTTCTTCAGTAAAGTTGTCATGTGTGTGTGCATGCTAAGTCACATCAGCCATGTCCAACTCTTTGTGACCACGTGACTGTAGCCCGCCAGGCTCCTCTGTCCATGGGATTCTCCAGGCAAGAGTACTGGAGTGGGTTGCCATGCCCTCCTCCAACCCACGCCTCCTGCAGCTCCAGCATTGCAGGAGGATGCTTTACCGCTGAGCCACTGCGGAGGCCCAAATTTCACATATGATATTATATTTGTTTCAAGTGCACAACAGAGTGATTCCATAGTTTTAAACATTATGAAATGAATTGCTAGGATAAGTTTGGTTACCATGTGTCACCACAGAGATTTCTTACAAGATTATTGACTATATTCCCTGTATGTACATTCCATTCTCATGACTTATTTTATAACTGGAAGTTTGTAGCTCCTAATCCCTTCCCTGTTTTACACATCTCCCTACTCCCTCCTCCTCTGGTAACCACCAGTTTGTTCTCTGTGTCTCTGAGTCTATTTCTGTCTTGTTTCCCGTGTTCTCTTATTTTATTTCTGAGGTTCCACATGTAAATAAAACTGTGTGGTATTTGTCCTTCTCTGTGTGCCTAGTTTTTCTTGGCATAACACCCTCTAGGTCCATCCATGTTGTCGACAATGACAAGATTTCATTTTTTTTTTATTGCTGAGTAATATTCCACTGTGTGTGTGTGTGTGTGTGTGTGTACCATTTCTTCCTTTTTGACTCATCTATTGATGGGCACTTCCATATCTTGGCTCCCCTTGGCTGTAAATAACGCTGCAGTGAACAGAGGAGCACGTATATCTTTTGTGACTAGTGTTTCTTCTATTCTTGAGAAAAATACCGAGAAGTGGAACTGCTGGATCATATGGTAGTTCTTGTTTTCAGTTTTTGAGGAAACCCTCATTGTCTCCATAGTGGCTGCACCGATATACATTTCCACCAACACCTGAGGAGGGTTTCCTTTTCTCTACATCCTCCCCAACATTTCTTACTTGACAGGTATGAGGAAGTACTTCAACTGTGGTCTTGATTTTCTAATCCCTGATGAGGAGAAGTTCAGCATCTTTTCATATGTCTATTAGACATCTGTATCTCTTCTTTGCAGAAATGTCTATTCAGTGCTTTGCCCCATTTTAAAATCAGAGTTTGGGTGTTTTTCCCAATACATTCTATGAGTCCTTTAGCTATTTTGGATGTGTACCACTTTTGGGATGTGTATCACTTGCTCATATCTTCTCCCACTCAGCAGGTTGCCTTTTTCTTTTGTTGACGGTTTCCCTTGATGTGTAAAAGCTTTTTAGTTTGATGAACTCCCATTTGTTTATTTTTGCTTTTGTTGCTGTTGCCTAAGGAGACGTGTCAAAAAAACTAATGCTAAGACCTATGTCAAAGAGCATATTGCCTATGTCTTCTTCTAGGAGCTTTATGGTTTAAGGTCTAACAATTTCGCCTTTAATCTTCTCTTGTTGTTGTTTATTTTTGAATGTTGTGTAAGAAAGGGGTCCAGTTTTCCATAACCATTTATTGAAGAGACAGCATTTTCCGTGATGGATGTTCTTGGCTCCTTTGTCATAGACTAATAGGCCATATGAGCACAGGTCTATTTCTGACAGAGCATCCCCAACTGTACCCTCCGTAAAGGCTGGGGTGAAGTAAGAAGACCCGGTGACTCCAGTGTCCGTCCACAGCTGGTGGCACACCAAGTCTGGATAAGGTACGTCACTGATGCTAGCCACAGTGCACTGGGGCAGGGATGGTCATCCCCGCCTGGCACAAGTTCCCCAGGGTGGGATGCGATGGGCTCACTCCAGCAGCCAACCCAGGTCAATCCTGGCATCCCCAGTCCCTCATTTAGCCAATCATGAAGGTTTTCACTGTATATGTTACATCCCCTCCATGCTGTGTCACACTGGCTGTTGAGACGGGGAGGTGAGGAGGAATTGCATGGCCAGTCCCTGCCCTCGAGAGTTGACTCATTGAGCAGAGAGGAGATCTGACACCCTTAGATGTGGTGGCGAGTGTGTCACTGATCCCCTGTGAGGCTGCGTTGCTAGGAGATGAGAGGACTGACAAGGATCAGGGTAGATGAAGTGGACGTGGCCGGGGAGGGGACAGGGTATTCTGGGTCCTTGCTGTGCCAGTCCCAACTGCAGAATTACCTACAGCCTGCACGAGGTCGCCCGGAGGATGGATGGGTGGCTGTAAATGAGGATATCAGCAGTGGAACCCCCTCCCCACCTCAAAGTCTGTATCCCCAACCTGCGTATTGGGTGTTGGTGATCTGGGGGTCACTTCTGAGACAGCATACTCTCCCCAGTTACAGACTAGGAGCCAGAATCCTGTGATGTGTAGAGATGACCAGCACGTCAAATTCTAGACCAGAGACCGAGTCATAGGAACCAACAGGCCAGAGAACACTGGTTGGGAGTTGGGTTAAAGGCAGTGGCCAAATAACAAATCTGAATGTACCTATAGCAAGCAACGATATTGAACCATTCATTTAAAGACCTTCCCACAGAGGGAAATCCTGGGCCTCCTGGTTTCACCAGTGAAATCTATCAAAGGTTTAAAGAAGAAATAGCACCCATCCTTCACAGACTCTTCCTGAATAGACAGGAGGGAGGAGGGAACATTTCCTAATTCATCCTATAAGCACAGTATTACCCCAGTACCAAAGCCAGACTTGCCATCACCAGAAAGCTACAGACCCATATCTATCATGAATAGCGATGCATACACCCTCAACACAGTACCTGCAAACCAAATCGAGAAACATTTCGCAAAGGGCTGTGCGAGATCTTTCCCAGGACGGCAGTATTGGACCAACACTCAACTTCAGTTACGGGAAACAGCGTATTGATGTAATGAAGGACGGAAACCACCTGCCATCTTGACAGACAAAGAAAAAGCATTTGACACAGTTCAAGACCCGTTCATGACAAATAAGTAAATAACTATATCAATAAACACGGTCAACTGCCGGGAGCAGGAGCTCTGCCCCTGGCAAAGGTCATGAGGAAGGAGGCTCGGCATACACAAAGGCAGGATCGAGCCGCAGGAGTCCCTCTGGAAATTCTCGAGCATCTACCCCCAAAACCAGAGTCTGCCTACTTTCTGCTTTGTGCTCTCACCTACACCTCTGATTTTACGGGGGGCTGTCCCCCACTACATCTCTCTGGAAAAAAAAAAAAGAGTTAACTTACAGCTCCAGTTAATAAAGTTCCTGGGTATGGTAGTGTTTCAACCTGCAAACTCCTTTGGAAGTCCTTTAGCCTGCCCCTGAATAGGTTTTTCTGGCCACATGTGATTGCTCAGAGCCTCCCAACTGTGAGAGGCATGAGATGTTTTAAACTGTCTAAATACAGATTCCTTTGAGCAGTTAAAAGATTGATTAGAAATTGTATTGGTGAAGGGTTTTTCACTTGTTGGGCCAATGTTTGCTGCTAAGTCTCCATGTCCCTTACCTGCTGTGTCCCTGGCAGTGTATTGATTAATATAATTGGTGTAATTAGTAGCTTTAATGTTTGTAACCTTGGACCCTTGAGTTAATTCTTTTTCTTGTTATAGCCCACCACACCTTTGCCCTATAGGAATGCAACTTTAATGCTTTTGGAGGGTGGCGCCTGACTAATGACCTTTAGAGAAAAATAAGTTTTCTGAAGAAAGGGTCTTAAAATGTTAACAGGCCTCCGGGCCAGAAGATGATGCAAATCACCTAAACTTTTGCATATGATAGGTCTGCAGGAAGAAAGCCTGGCTTACTGCATGAGTCTACCCCTTCCCCCATTATCCTCTATGCATAATTTAAGGTATAAAAACTACTTTAGAAAATAAAGTGTGGGCCTTGTTCTCTGAAACTTGGTCTCCCCATGTCATTCTTTCTTTCTCCTTCTGGCTGAATTTTTCCTCTGAGGTGGGGAAGCTCGTCAAGCCTACTAATTTTGCCTGGGCTTCTAAGACGTGACCGGGGAGGCCTTAGTGTCTCCTCTCCTTCGGGAGAACTGGAGGACACCTGCGGCCTTCGTAGGTGACGTAAATTCCCTGCTTTGGAACTTTATTCAGCCTCTTTTCTTCACTGAATTTCTTCGCTGAGCTATCCTTATTTCACCATGCTTTATATCCTTAATTAACGTTTTATTAAGCAGTTGTTTCCTGATCCTCGCTGACGCCGTCCCCGCTTCGAATTCCCTGGATCCACCAGGGCTGGACCCCGGCAGTCAACCATCTCTGGATAGAAGGGATCGTCGTTGCCGTGCTGAAGAACATCCCTGAGAAACATCCAGCTCTCGTCACTTCACATCTAGTAGAGTCTGAGTGAATGCTTGCCTCCTGAGATCCAGACCAGGACAGGAGGTCTGCTTCAACCACCTCTATTCCACACTGACTGAAGGGTCTAGCCTGTGCACCGTGCAAAGAAGAAATGAAATCATGGAGAAATGAGAAATGAAACCCATGTCCACACAAATACTTGTCCTTCGATGTCTTTCAGAGCAGCACTGTCTGTAATCTCCAAATAGTGGAGCAGCCTAAAAGTCTGTCAGCTGCAGAGTGGTAAACAGAGTATTTATTCTGTAGCCATGCAGTGGAACAGCACAGATGGATGAAAAGTGATGAACTTCTGCTTTCTGCTGCCACATGGGTCAGCCTCCAAAGCACTTCGCTAAGTGAAAGAACCCAGACAAAAAAGGCCACTTCCTGCAGGAGTCCGTTGATGTGAATGCACACAAAGGGCAAATCTAGAGAGACAGAAATTAGATGAGAGGATGCCTGGGCCTGCAGGTCCTGTTGGGGATCGACTGCTGATGGGTACACGGAACCTTTTAGTGGTGCTGGCAGTGTTCCACAACTGCACTGTGGAGGTGATTGCACCACTGTGTGAAGTTACTAAAAGTCAGTGCCCTGGAAGTGATGGCTGTGATTTGTGGTGTGTAACTATACCTCAGTACAGCAGTTTAGGAAGGTACTGCAGATGTCCAAGTGAGACATGTGGGAAAAGATATGCCATTGCTTTTTTTGTCAATGAGGAGCCCCTGCTCCTTCCACGTTCTGGGTCCGGCCTCCTCCACATGTGCTAGATGCTCCCTCTAGAGACAGTCGCTGTGCACGTCAGGATGGAATCCCCAGTGAGCACACACGTCTAGTGTGTCTCTGTGTTTACGCACAGACGCCCATTGTGTGCCCACAAGTCAATGGCTCTGGACAGGCTCCCAGAACCCACCCTGCATCTAAAATTCTACTTAGTTGTTCTCCCAGTCTTCTCAAATCACGTGGACCCAACTTCCGTTTCCCAGATTCAGTAACGGATCTTGGCCCTTAGCTCCAACCTCTGGTCACAGGAATACCTGTTAACCTGGTGCGAGGGCCCCTGCCTGACTTCAGCAACCCAGGAGGGATGCTCAGCAGAGCAGTAAGCAAGACAATGGAACTCCATCCATCCTCCTTCTGCCTCCAGGACTGAGGTGCGTTTCCCTCCCCTCCATCTGCCTGAGTGTCTGGTAAGGAACGGGACTTGGGGGCATAACACACCACTGAGTCATTGAAATTGTTCTACATATGGCTGTGAATAAATATGTAAAAATACCGTTCAGAAGGGAAGATACATAATTAAAAAAATATTTTAACGTCTTTAGTAGCAAACATGGCTCTTCAGTTCAGTATTCTATTTAAAAGCAGGACGAGTGAAGCATCATGAGATTGTGTTTCTCAACCTAAACTGTGCATCAAATCTCCCCTGGAGAGGCTTTAGAAGAGCTGATGCTGGCAGGACATCCCCAGAGAGTCTGAAGTAGTAGGTGTGTTGCCCTGGCGTGAGCATTATCTCAAAAAGTTCTCTTATGAAAGCCGAGCTTGCAGCTGTGGAAACAGAACCCATTCTTCCAGGAGGAAATGGAAGATCGAAAATTGGCAACTCCTCTCTACAGCGAAAGCATGGTTCCATCATGACCCGCTAGGCTAGACAGATATCTTAGGCTGAGGAAAGGGACAACTTGCCCAAATTAATACTACTTTGAAAACTGACCTTGTGCTTGCTCTGCTGCATGTTCCTGAATCCAAAGTTTTACAGTTGAAACCCTGCTGTTGTTAGTGAAACTTACTACATTTTAGTTCTTGTCAGGATCCCTTGTGCCTAGTTAGTTGAATACATTTCTAAAACACTGTGGAGATAACTTCATTCGACAGATCAGAATAGTGCATCAAAGATTAAAGATGGCTGAGAATTGTAGCTGCTGATGTTGATGTAGCAGGATTGGCTGTCAGCATATCTGCTGCCTGTGCTCAGTTGCCGTTTTAACCTGTTTCCTGTGTTATCAAATTAACTCCCGTGCTCAGATGAAGACCAAATTGGAACGGAATGCTTATTGGGAAAAATACAGTTAAGCAATCCCTTGTTTGGTGCACACCCATGAAGACCCACCTCCCTAAACGTTCTTTAGGGATCTCTTCCGGATATTCTTTGGCACATTCCCCAGCGATGGACTTGCACTGCTGTGTCCTGACTCATCGTCTTGTTAAAGACAGGGCTTTCAACCTCTCAGGTGCATTACAGCACCCGGGTTCTCTCAGAGATCCAAAAGAGGGTGAAGGCCCGAGCTCAGGACACCTTCAGAGCGTGTCTGCAGGAACAGGGCCTCTCAGAGGAACCCATCCCCACCTGTGGCAATAGGAAGATCTCGGGTGAGCCTTTTCCAGAGCAGCTCCAGGGGAGTCATGGCACAGTGAAGATCACAGCCAGCAGCATGCCTGGGATTGTGGTTTAAGGAACTGGGTGGATGGCAGTGCCCATCCATGAGACAGGAAACGTTGGCCTGGGGCTACTAGCAGGCCTGCAGGGCTTATGGGACATCTGAGTGCAGATGCCCCATACGTCTCGGCCTGTGGGGAAAATGGGGCCCAGCTGAGATCTCCTAGGTAGATTTAGTGATAGGAAAAGCCAACAGCATACAGGGGGATACTGATGAAAACAAGTCAGATGGGTAAAAGCTCTGGGGGGTGACATGGTCACCCAAGTATCATGTGTGGAGTGGAAGAGCACAGGGCAGAGGTTGGAAACCAGAGGAAAACAAAGCCCAAGATTTAGGAGGGGATCAAAGTAAGTGGACAGACAAGGATACTTAGAAGTAATGGACTGAGAGGTAGGGGGAAAGCCAGGGTGGGCTGCTGTCACATCACAGACTCTGACCAAGGAAAAGTGGTGTTGAAAACGGAATGTGTCTGTGGCCAATACAGCACTGGGTACTATGGTTTGGCCCACGGAGCTCTTGGGAGAAGTTAGCAAGGGGATGTTCTGTGGATGGGCACATGGCGGAGGAATCGAGAGGTAACCAGATAAGGATGATCCTGGTGTCTGTACTTTCAAGAAGCATGGCTTGAAAGGAACCAAAGACGCATGGTATTGGAAGTAGCAGGCTGTGTGTTTGCAGGGTGTGATCTCCTCTCCTGGCTCCCCCTGGTGATGCTGACCTGCACCGCCCGTGGGTGGGATGGTGAAACTTGCATTTTTGTCTCCCTCCTCTTGCTGTGGGCCCGGTCCTCCCCGGCTGACTGAGCCTCAGCCACCCTGCTGGCATGTGCAGACCCCTCTGAATCTGGGTCTGATCGTCCAGCCCATCCCCCGGCAGGGACGTCCACTCCTCAGTCTCAGCCGCAAGGTCCCCTAGCCCATTGCCTGCTTAGGCTTCATCTAGATTCAGTCCCTTTCTACATTTCTCCCTCAGGTGATGCAGAGCCCTCCCTTGGATTTCACCTGCACCGCAGCAGGAACCAAGATCAGCTCCAGAAAATGAAATTCCTAAACTGCAGCCACCCTTCTGCCCAAAGACTCCATTGGGTCATTGTACAGTGTGCCCCCTGTGAGTCCCAAGTGTGAATGGGGTGCAACCCTCCTTTCCCTGGTGTTCCTCTTCATTTCATGTCACACCTCCCTTGTCTGAGCTCTCTCACCTCTGCCTGCCACTGCCTCTGTGGGCCGTTCCCCCGCAGTGACTGGGACGCTCTTTTCTTTGGCTTGTCTTTCATTTGACCCAAGACTTCCCAAACAATATCCAGGTGTAGAATGTGTACCTTGTCGAGTACATCTAGGAGACACTGTTGTCACATAAGCCCCACGCCCCTGAACTATATTAAAAAAAAGAGGGATAAAGAACACAAGAGTCAAATATGCCAAAGATGCCTGGGATGTTGGTTTAGATGAGCACTGAAGAGTGTCTGTGGGATCAGGAAGTATGGATATTAATGATGGCCATGACGAGACCAGTTACAGCGGAGTGACTGGGACAAAAGCTCCACGGAAGGGGGCTGAGGAGAGAATATCTCAGCAGAATTTGAAGCAGTTTTGCTTTGAAGGGCAATCGGTAATGTGCCAGGAGCTGCAGAATAGGGTGGAAGACGGTGGGTTTCCCCCTGTGCTGTGGAATGCTGGGATGAAGAGGGAGCAAGTGCTGGTTCAGGAGAGAGGAATGATAACTGCAGGTGCAAAGTCCCTGAGAAGGTTCAAGGCATGGGATCCTGGGCAGAGGTGAGGGGCTGGGTGCAGTCAGGAGCAGGCGTGGAGCGGGGCAGCAGAGTGCCAGGGCAAAAGCATGCAGATCGGGACTGGGAAACTTGAGAAATCGCACGGGGTTGCTTCGGTATTCTCCACGAATTATTAGTGGGTGGGGCTGGTGGTCATTAGCATGGAAGAAGGTTACTAGTGTGTAGTCTAGGAGTGTAGCTAGGTGACCATGAAACTGAACAGCGGTCTACTCCCGCCATGGATTCAAGATAAAACACTTCTGTAAAGTTTTCTCCTCGATGCTCAGGTACTCAGACACAGGCAGGGAGTGGGCAGGCAGGAGGGTGCAAGGAGCCCAACAGGTGTGTTTGTCGGGGAGAGGTGTGTTTGCGGGGGAAAGCTTCCAGCCCTGGCTCAGCCGATCCAGGAGGGGCCTGGTGCATGCTGGGAAAGGACGCGTGGCCGGTGAGCTGGAGGTGTCCAGGAGGTTGTGGTATCAGTGCACTGGCAGTAGTGCGAAGGAGCTGGAGGACAGGACGTCATGTTGAGGGTGATGCCAGGGAGGAAGGCTGGAAACAGGACAGCATGAGGGGCGCGGTCTTTCTTGATGCCCGGGGCGGGACGGTGGGCAGAGGGATGCTCGGGTAGGGAGGAAGGGAACATCGCTAAGGACAAAAAGTCTCCCGGGGTGACCGGGTGTGCCTCGTGGGCACTGAGGAGGGATCAGAAGAGTGAGGCCTGAGAGAACAGCGAGTGTACCACGGGAGGAACGCGTTCACAGGCCGGGGGTGGGAGGGAGGAGAATGGACAGGGGACTTGTAACGTCCCCGCACGTGGGGGGCTTCGGCAGTGGGCGACAGGACCCGGACGTCACGACCGGTCAGGTTCTTCAGTGGAGAGTTCCAAACAAGTTCCCAGACAAAACTCCCAGCCGACCAGGGCCAAGAGACTGGCACGGGCCTCACTGGGTGGCTGCGCGCATGCCCAGAGCCAGCCAATCGGAGTGCAGCCCCGCCCACCAAGCTCCGGATCTTCCCGGACACCCTAACTTCCTGCCCGTGTTGCTATGGTTCCGCGGACTGCTCGCTGTCCAGGGGTGGTTTGGCCGGACCCCGTCGAGAGATTCTCTTCCTTTCTCTGGTCCTTACGGGCATCCCCCTTAACTTTCGCGTCCACGCTGTCCAGTCCTCTGCGGGAAAACCCAGCAGAAACGATGAATTTTCTTCCGGGCTTGCGGCGTTTTGGTTTCTGTAGCCTGCAGGTGGCAGTGTTGCTCCACAGTGTCGCCGGGCCGGTTTTTTCCTCCGCCCTCGCGCTTTAATAAAATAACAGGAAGCTTTTGGCCACAAGAAACAGCTGGTTTGGTTTTATTTTGTTTTCCTCCGCTTGTGCCGGTTGGCTGATTCAGACTGCGTCTGAGCCCTTCAGAGAGCCCGTTGTGAGAACTTTCGCCGGACGCACTGACACTTAAAAATCCAACAACATAATATAAGCTGACATAGTGAATGTAGTGGAAGGAGTGGTTACCCTTGTCTTGCTTCCCATCGTTGAGGAATTCCTGTATGTTTAAAGAGAACTTTATTATGACAGTGAGTTTTGACTTCAAAATCATTACGTGAAGTGGAAGTGAAAGTGGCTCAGAAGTGTCTGATTCTTTAAGACCCCTTGGACTGTAGCCTGCCAGGCTCCTCTGCCCATGGGATTCTCCAGGCAAGAATAATGGAGTGGGTTGCCATTTCCTTCTCCAGAGGATCTTCCCAACCCAGCCATTGAATCTGGCTATCCTGCACTGCAGGCTGACTCCTTACCATCTGAGCCACCTACAATAATAACATGATGGGGACAAGTGCCAAGCTAAGATCCTGCTGGGTAGTTGATGCTGGACACCACCCAAGAAGCAGATGCTATTACTGCCCTCATATGCCTTTGGGACCTTGGGCACACAGAGGAAGAGTCAGCTCTCCGGGTTCTCAGGGTTCCTCAGAGAGTGTCCCTATGTTCAGGTCTCAAGGCTGTCAGATTGTAGCTTGCACACTGGTTTGCAGGATACATTCTCCTCCCCAGTGGAAGAGTGAAAGAAAATGCTCACTGGGATCGAGAGTAAGACAGCCTGCCATGCTGCGGAAGACTGACTGCAGGAGAAGGGGATGACAGAGGACAAGATGGTTGGATGGCATCACTGACTCAATGGGCAGGAGTCTGAGCAAGCTCTGGGAGATGGTGAAGGACAGGGAAACCTCCTGACGTGCTGCATGCAGTCCATGGGGTCGCAAAGAGTCGGACACGGCCAACGGACTGAAAAGCAACAATAACGTATTTATTACAATGAGATACTAAATGAAAGGGGGCGGGGAGGGAAACTATATAGAAAATGACTCATCCACGCCATCAAGATTATGACATGATAACACATTTATAATGCAAAGCACCTGGAAGTAATCAGCTGTTAAGGAGTACAAGTTGCTCATCTCACTGCAAGGTGGGTACGGAAGGGACTTTAATCCAGAGTCGACTGACAGAGAAGAGGGCAGAGTCGACTGACAGAGAAGAGGTCAGGGTAGTGACCCAAAATAACCATCTTGTTGGGGCCAGGTTGGACAGGACCCGAACATCACGAATCAGGTCCCGCAGTGGAGAGTTCTAAGCAGTTTCGGGGAGAAATCTCCCAGCGGACGCAGGCTGGGAAACTGGCACTGACCTCAATGCTCCCCAGGGCAGGCCCAGAACCAGCCCTCAGCAACTCCGGATCTTCCTGGACGTCCTGACTTCTTGCCCGCCTCGCTGTGGTTCTGTGGGCGGGTCGAGCGGAACTCGCGCGGTCCAGGGGCGGTTGGCCCGGGCCCCTTCGAGATGTTCCCTTTCTTTCTTTGGTCCTCAAGGGCATTCCCCATAAGTCCTTTGCCCGAAAACCCAGCGGGAAGGATCGATTTTCTTCCGGGCTTGCTGGCATTTTGGTTTCTGTGGTCTGCAGGGGGCAGTGTTGCTCCGCGGAGCCGCTTGCCCGTTTCTCCCCCGCCCGTCCAGGTTGAAGTAAAGGTCTCAAAGCCTTTTGTGGTAATCAGCGGCGGATTTTCTTTCTGTGCTTGTGCCGGTTGGCTGGCTGGAAGTGCTGAGGAAAATGCTGAGACATATATTAAGCAAACTGAAAAATGAACAACAGAGAGAAAATATTAAGCAGGTCAAGGGAAAAGTAGCAAATAACATAGGAGGGAATCCTCATAAGATTATGAGCTGATTTCTCAGCAGAAACTCTGCAGGCCAGAAAGGAGTGGCATGATAGATTTAAAGTGGTGAAAGGGAAAAATCTAGAACCAAACATACTCTACCAAGCAAGGCTCTTTCAGATTCAACAGAGTAATCAAAAGACAGGCAAAGGCTCATGAAATTAGAATACTTCCTAACACCACGGGGGGGGGAAAAACTCAAAATCAATTAAAGACCAAATGTAAGGCCAGATACTATAAAATTCTTAGAGGAACACATAGGAAAATATAGGAAAGGCTCAGAGAATTCAGTTTGGTGTGGTACTGTGTAAAAGAGTTAGACTCGACTAACCGACTGAACTGAACTTGCTGTGTAAAATACATGAAAAGAGGATATTGCTAATTTTTTTGTTAGAGTGTTCTGCCCATTTGTTCCCCTAAGAGTTTTATAGTATCTGGCCTTACATTTGGTCTTTAATTGATTTTGAGTCCCACCCCCCCCAGCCCCCACCGTGGTGTTAGGAAGTATTCTAATTTCACTCTTAGGGGAACAAATGGGCAGAACACTCTAACAAAAAATTTAGCAATATCCTCTTTCCATTAATTGAAATAAAATAAAAATAAAGAAATGGGACCTAATTATACTTACACTATTCACACAAGTTACTAATTTTCACAGCACCACTTATTGAAGATGCTGTCTTTTCTCCATTGTACATTCTTACCTCCTTGGGTATAGATGAAGTTCCCCATAGGTGCATGGGTCTATTTCTGGGCTTCCTATTGTGTTCCATTGGTCTTTCTTTTTGTTCTTGCCTAGAGATGTTACATGAGTCTTTGTTGTAAAGCTGGTGTGGTACTGTTGAATTCTCTGAGCCTTTGCCTGTCTTTTGATTACTCTGTTGAATCTGAAACAAGAGCCTTGCTTGGTAGAATATTTTTGGTTGTAGGTTTTCCCTTTCACCACTTTAAATATATCATGCCACTCCCTTCTGGCCTGCAGAGTTTCTGCTGAGAAATCAGCTGATAATCTTATGGGGTTTCCCTCTTATGTTATTAGCTACTTTTCCCTTGACCTGCTTAATATTTTCTCTTTGTTGTTAATTTTTCAGTTTCTTAATATGTGTCTCAGCATTTTCCTCAGCACTTGGAACCAGCCAACCGGCGCAAGCACAGGAAAAATATCCGTCGCTGATTACCGCAAAAAGCTTTGAAATATTTTTTCAACCCGGACGGGTACAGGAGGAACGGGCAAGCGGCTCCGCGGAGCAACACTGCCCCCTGCAGACCACAGAAACCAAAATGCCAGCAAGCCCGGAAGAAAATCGATCCTTCCTGCTCGGTTTCCAGCAGAGGACTTAATGGGGGATGCCCTTGCGGACCAGACAAAGAAAGGGAACATCTCGAAGGGGCCTGGGCCAACCACCCCTGAACCGCGCGAGTTCCGCTCGACCCACCCACAGAACCACAGCGAGGCGGGCAAGAAGTCAGGACGTCCAGGAAGATCCGGAGTTGCTGAGGGCTGGTTCTGGGCCTGCCCTGGGGAGCACTGAGGTCAGTGCCAGTTTCGCAGCCTGCCTATGCTGGGAGATTTCTCCCCGAAACTGCTTAGAACTCTCCACTGCGGGACCTGATTCGTGATGTTCGGGTCCTGTCCAACCTGGCCCCCACAAGATGGTTATTTTGGGTCACTACCCTGCCCTCTTCTCTATCGACTCTGGATTAAAGTCCCTTCCTGATTCACCTCGCAGTGAGCTGAGCAACTTGTACTCCTTAACAGCTGATTACTTCCAGGTGCTTTGCATTATAAATGTGTTATGTCATAATCTTGATGGCGTGGATGAGTCGTTTTCTATATAGTTTCCCTCCCCGCCCCCTTTCATTTAGTATCTCATTGTAATAAATACGTTATTGTTGGTTTTCAGTCCGTTGGTCGTGTCCGACTCTTTGCGACCCCATGGACTGCATGCAGCACGTCAGGAGGTTTCCCTGTCCTTCACCATCTCCCAGAGCTTGCTCAGACTCCTGCCCATTGAGTCAGTGATGCCATCCAACCATCTTGTCCTCTGTCATCCCCTTCTCCTGTAGTCAGTCTTCCGCAGCATTGCAGGCTGTCTTACCCTCGATCCCAGTGAGCATTTTCTTTCACTCTTCCACTGGGGAGGAGAATGTATCCTGCAAACCAGTGTGCAAGCTACAATCTGACAGCCTTGAGACCTGAACATAGGGACACTCTCTGAGGAACCCTGAGAACCCGGAGAGCTGACTCTTCCTCTGTGTGCCCAAGGTCCCAAAGGCATATGAGGGCAGTAATAGCATCTGCTTCTTGGGTGGTGTCCAGCATCAACTACCCAGCAGGATCTTAGCTTGGCACTTGTCCCCATCATGTTATTATTGTAGGTGGCTCAGATGGTAAGGAGTCAGCCTGCAGTGCAGGATAGCCAGATTCAATGGCTGGGTTGGGAAGATCCTCTGGAGAAGGAAATGGCAACCCACTCCATTATTCTTGCCTGGAGAATCCCATGGGCAGAGGAGCCTGGCAGGCTACAGTCCAAGGGGTCTTAAAGAATCAGACACGTCTGAGCCACTTTCACTTCCACTTCACGTAATGATTTTGAAGTCAAAACTCACTGTCATAATAAAGTTCTCTTTAAACATACAGGAATTCCTCAACGATGGGAAGCAAGACAAGGGTAACCACTCCCTCCACTACATTCACTATGTCAGCTTATATTATGTTGTTGGATTTTTAAGTGTCAGTGCGTCCGGCGAAAGTTCTCACAACGGGCTCTCTGAAGGGCTCAGATGCAGTTTGAATCAGCCAACCGGCACTAGCGGAGGAAAAGAAAACAAAACCAAACCAGCTGCTTCTTGAGGCAAAAGGCTCCCTGTTATTTTATTAAAGCGCCATAGCGGAGGAAAAACCGGCCCGGCGACACTGTGGAGCAACACTGCCACCTGCAGGCTACAGAAACCCAAACGCCGCAAGCCCGGAAGAAAATTCATCGTTTCTGCTGGGTTTCCGCGCAGAGGACTGGACAGCGTGGATACGAAAGTTAAGTAGAAAGCCCGTAAGGACCAGAGAAAGGAAGGGAATCTCTCGACGGGGTCCGGCCAAACCACCCCTGGACAGCGAGCAGTCCGCGGAACCATAGCAACACGGGCAGGAAGTCAGCGAGTCCAGGAAGATCCGGAGCTTGGTGGGCGGGGCTGCACTCCGATTGGCTGGCTCTGGGCCTGCGCGCAGCCACCCAGTGAGGCCCGTGCCAGTCTCTTGGCCCTGGTCGGCTGGGAGTTTTGTTCGGGACCTTCTTTGGAACTCTAGAGACAAACTAGATGTGTGTGCTCACTGGGGATTTTGTCCTAACGTGCACAGCGACTGTCTCTGGAGGGAGCATCTAGCACATGTGGAGGAGGCCGGACCCAGAACGTGGAAGGAGCAGGGGCACTCCTTGTTGTTACAAAAGCAATGGCATATCTTTTCCCACATGTCTCACTTGGACATCTGCAGTACCTTCCTAAACTGCTTTACTGAGGTACAGTTACACACCACAAATCACACCCATCACTTCCAGGGCAGTAACTTTTAGTAACTTCACACAGTGGTGCAGCCACCACCACAGTGCAGTTGTGGAACACTGCCAGCACCACTAAAAGGTTCCGTGTACCCATCAGCAGTCGATCCGCAACAGTATCTGCAGGTCCCGGCATCCTCTCATCTAATTTCTGTCTCTGTTGATTTGCCCTTTGTGGGCATTCACATCAACGGACTCCTGCAGGAAGTGGCCTTTTGTGTCTGGGTTCTTTCACTTAGCACAGTTCTTCAGAGGCTGACCCATGTGGCAGCAGAAAGCAGAAGTTCACCACTTTTCATCCATCTGTGCTGTTTCACTGCATGGCTACAGAATAAATACTCTGTTTACCACTCTCCAGCTGACAGACTTTTAGGCTGCTCCACTACTTGGAGATTACAGACAGTGCTGCTGTGAAAGACATCGAAGGACAAGTATTTGTGTGGATATGGGTTTCATTTCTCATTTCTCCAAGATTTCATTTCTTCTTTTGCATGGTGCACAGGCTAGACCCTTCAGTCAGTGTGGAATAGAGGTGGTTGAAGCAGACCTCCTATCTTGGTCTGGATCTCAAGAGGCAAGCATTCACTCAGACTCTACTAGATGTGATGTGACGAGAGCTGGATGTTTCTCAGGGATGTTCTTCAGCACGGCAATGACGATCCCTTCTATCCTGAGATGGTTGACCGTGTTTATTGATTTAGTTATTTACTTATTTGTCATGAATGGGTCTTGAACTGTGTCAAATGCTTTTTATTTGTCTGTCAAGATGGCAGGTGGTTTCCGTCCTTCATTATATCAATACGCTGTTTCCCATAACTGAAGTTGAGTGTTGGTCCAATACTGCAATCCTGGGAAAGATCTCACACAGATCAGATCATTCGCTCAGTCGTGTCCGACTCTTTGCAACCCCATGAATCGCAGCACGCCAGGCCTCCCTGTCCACCACCAACTCCTGGAGTTCACCCAGACTCATGTCCATCGAGTCAGTGATGCCATCCAGCCATCTCATCCTCTGTCGTCCCCCTCTCCTCTTGCCCCCAATCCCTCCCAGCATCAGAGTCTATTCCAATGAGTCAACTCTTCGCATGAGGTGGCCAAAGTACTGGAATTTCAGCTTTAGCATCATTCCTTCCAAAGAAATCCCAGGGCTGATCTCCTTCAGAATGGACAAAGTAGGGAAAACCACTAGAACATTCAGGTATGACCTAAATCAAATCCCTTATGATTATACAGTGGAAGTGAGAAATAGATTTAAGGGCCTAGATCTGATAGATAGAGTGCCTGATGAAATATGGAATGAGGTTCATGACTTTGTACAGGGGACAGGGATCAAGACCATCCCCATGGAAAAGAAATGCAAAAAAGCAAAATGGCTGTCTGGGGAGGCCTTACAAATAGCTGTGAAAAGAAGAGAAGTGAAAAGCAAAGGGGAAAAGGAAAGATATAAACATCTGAATGCAGAGTTCCAAAGAATAGCAAGAAGAGAGAAGACAGCATTCTTCAGTGATCAATGCAAAGAAATTGAGGAAAACAACAGAATGGGAAAAACTAGGGATCTCTTCAAGAAAATCAGAGATACCAAAGGAACATTTCATGCAAAGATGGGCTCGATAAAGGACACAAATGGTATGGACCTAAGAAAAGCAGAAGATATTAAGAAGAGATGGCAAGAATACACAGAAGAATTGTACAAAAAAGATCTTCATGACCCAGATAATCACTATGGTGTCATCATTGACCTAGAGCCAGACATCCTGGAATGTGAAGTCAAGTGGGCCTTAGAAAGCATCACTACGAACAAAGCTAGTGGAGGCGATAGAATTCCAGTTGAGCTATTCCAAATCCTGAAAGATGATGCTGTGAAAGTGCTGCACTCAATATGACACAAAATTTGGCAAACTCAACAGTGGCCACAGGACTGGAAAAGGTCAGTTTTCATTCCAATCCCAAAGAAAGATCTCGCAGAGCCCTTGGCAAAATGTTTCTCGATTTGGTTTGCTGATACTGTGTTGAGGGTGTATGCATGACTATTCATGATAGATATGGATCTGTAGCTTTCTGGTGATGTCAAGTCTGGCTTTGGTAATTGGGTAATACTGTGCTTATACGATGAATTAGGAAATGTTTCCTCCTCCCTCCTGTCTATTCAGGAAGAATCTGTGAAGGATGGGTGCTATTTCTTCTTTAAACCTTTGATAGAATTCACTGATGAAACCAGGAGGCCCAGGACTTCCCTCTTTGGGAAGGTCTTTAAATGAATGGTTCAATATCATTGCTTGCTACAGGTACATTCAGATTTGTTATTTGGCCACTGCCTTTAAGCCAACTCCCATCCAGTATTCTCTGGCCTGTTGGTTCCTATGGCTTGGTCTCTGGTCTAGGATTTGATGTGCTGGTCATCTCTGTACATCACAGGATTCTGGCTCCTAGTCTGTAACTGGGGAGAGTATGCTGTCTCAGAAGTGACCCCCAGATCACCAACACCCAATACGCAGGTTGGGGATACAGACTTTGAGGTGGGGAGGGGGTTCCACTGCTGATATCCTCATTTACAGCCACCCATCCATCCTCCGGGCGCCCTCATGCAGGCTGTGGGTAATTCTGCAGTTGGGACTGGCACAGCAAGGACCCAGAGTACCCTGTCCCCTCCCCGGCCACGTCCACTTCATCTACCCTGATCCTTGTCAGTCCTCTCATCTCCTAGCAACGCAGCCTCACAGGGGATCAGTGACACACTCGCCACCACATCTAAGGGTGTCAGATCTCCTCTCTGCTCAATGAGTCAACTCTCGAGGGCAGGGACTGGCCACGCATGTCCTCCTCACCTCCCCGTCTCAACAGCCAGCCTGGCACGGCATGGAGGGGATGTAACATATACAGTGAAAACCTTCATGATTGGCTAAATGAGGGACTGGGGATGCCAGGATCGACCTGGGTTGGCTGCTGGAGTGAGCCCATCGCATCCCACCCTGGGGAACTTGTGCCAGGAGGGGATGACCATCCCTGCCCCAGTGCACTGTGGCTAGCATCAGTGACGTACCTTATCCAGACTTGGTGTGCCACCAGCTGTGGACAGACACTGGAGTCACCGGGTCTTCTTACTTCACCCCAGCCTTTACGGAGGGTACAGTTGGGGATGCTCTGTCAGCAATAAACCTGCACTCATATGGCCTATTAGTCTATGACAAAGGAGCCAAGAACATCCATCACGGAAAATGCTGTCTCTTCAATAAATGGTTATGGAAACCTGGACCCCTTTCTTACACAACATTCAAAAATAAACCACAACAACAGAAGATTAAAGATGAAATTGTTAGACCTTAAACCATAAAGCTCCTAGAAGAAGACGTAGGCAGTATGCTCTTTGACATAGGTCTTAGAATTAGTTTTTTTGACATGTCTCCTCAGGCAAGAGCAACAAAAGCAAAAATAAACAAATGGGAGTTCATCAAACTAAAAAGCTTTTACACATCAAGGGAAACCGTCAACAAAAGAAAAAGGCAACCTGCTGAGTGGGAGAAGATATGAGCAAGTGATACACATCCCAAAAGTGGTACACATCCAAAATAGCTAAAGGACTCATAGAATGTATTGGGAAAAACACCCAAAACCCGATTTTAAAATGGGGTAAAGCACTGAATGGACATTTCTGCAAAGAAGAGATACAGATGGCTAATAGACATATGAAAAGATGCTCAACATCTTCTCCTCAGGGATTAGAAAATCAAGACCACAGTTGAAGTACTTCCTCATACCTGTCAAGTAAGAAATGTTGGGGAGGATGTAGAGAAAAGGAAACCCTCCTCAGGTGTTGGTGGAAACGTATATCGGTGCAGCCACTATGGAGACAATGAGGGTTTCCTCAAAAACTGAAAACAAGAACTACCATATGATCCAGCAGTTCCACTTCTCGGTATTTTTCTCAAGAATAGAAGAAACACTAGTCACAAAAGATATACGTGCTCCTCTGTTCACCGCAGCGTTATTTACAGCCAAGGGGAGCCAAGATATGGAAGTGCCCATCAATAGATGAGTCAAAAAGGAAGAAATGGTACACACACACACACACACACACACACACACACACACACAGTGGAATATTACTCAGCAATAAAAAAAAAACAATGAAATCTTGTCATTGTCGACAACGTGGATGGACCTAGAGGGTGTTATGCCAAGTAAAACTAGGCACACAGAGAAAGACAAATAACACACAGTTTTATTTACGTGTGTAACCTCAGAAATAAAATAAGAGAACACGGGAAACAAGACAGAAATAGATTCAGAGACATAGAGAACAAACATGGTTACCAGAGGAGGAGGGAGTAGGGAGATGTGTAAAACAGGGAAGGCATTAGGAGATACAAACTTCCAGTTATAAAATAAGTCATGGGAATGGAATGTACATACAGGAAATATAGTCAATAATCTTGTAAGAAATCTCTGTGGTGACACATAGTAACCAAACTTATCCTAGCAATTCATTTCATAATGTTTAAAAATATGGAATCACTCTGTTGTGCACTTGAAAGAAATATAATATCATACATCAACTTTGGGCCTCCGCAGTGGCTCAGCGGTAAAGCATCCTCCTGCAATGCTGGAGCTGCAGGAGGCGTGGGCTGGACTCCTGGGTCGGGAAGATGACCTGGAGGAAGGCATGGCAACCCACTCCAGTACTCTTGCCTGGAGAATCCCATGGACAGAGGACCCTGGTGGGCTACCATCATGTGGTCGAAAAGAGTTGGACATGACTGATGTGACTTAGCATGCATGCACGCATGGCAACTTTACTGAAGAAATAAAGACTGGGGGCTCTGAATGGAGGATGCTGAAGTTTGTGGGTCACTTTTCCTCTGGCGGCCTATGTGACTCTGAGCAATCCCCCTAACTTCTCTGTCCTCTGGTTTCTCACCTCATCAATTAGGATTGAAATCTTCCAAAATGATGGGTCTTTGAAGGAGGAGTAACTAAAGTGACAGAAAGAAATATATTGAATGTGGTCTGATACCTGGTAAAGGATGAACAACCTTGAAATGCCATGTTAGCCCTGCTAAACGTGCTCACACGGACTAAATTCATGCCTCTGAGTTTCAAGAAGAAAAGCTCCCTTGGGAGACAAGTCCTGCAAGATGGGCTGAGCTCTGAAGCTCTCTGATGAGATCACAAGTTCATACTCCAGTAAATATACCTGTTCTCAAGCACCCCTTTCTGCAGAAGACTCATGGATTTCTGCAGAAATACAGCTCTGGGGACTAGCTGAGAGCACAGACTGACACACAGCAGAATTCATTTTCACTTCTGAAGAATCTCACAGGCACTTGCTGGCTAAACAACACTGGGCTCTGAGTGTGGGGAGGAAAAGTACATTTCATCACTCATGTCTCCTGTAATGAAAAGGGAAGCTAGTTGTTATTAGGGGAAAGATGTTTGTGAAGCACAGATCTGAGAAAGGTCTTCTATTCAGAATACATAAGGAATTTTAAAATTGCAAAGGACAAAATGTAGCGAAAGAGAACAGATTCTTGTGCCAGGGATTGGGGTGTGGGAGGGGAAACTAGAAACGGGCAGCACCTGGGCGTTTTTAGGGTGATGGATGTGGCCTGTGTCCTGGTCGTGGTGGTGATCACAGGAATCTCTCCGTGTGTCAGAGCTCAGAGAGCTGCACACCCAAGGACAAGCAGGCCAGGAGTTCCCTGCTGGTCCAGTGCTTCAGAATATGCCTGCCATATAAAATTAATACACAGAAATCCCTTGCATTCCTATATACTAATAAGGAAAAATCAGAAAGAGTAATTAAGGAAACAATCACATACACCACTGCAATGAAAAGAATAAAATACTTAAGAATAAATTTACATAAAGAAACAAAAGACCTGTATACAGAAAGCTAAAAAAAAAAAAAAAAAACCTGACGAAAGAAATCAACAATGACACAAATGGATGGAGAAATGTACCACGTTCTTGGATTGGAAAAATCAGTATAGTGAAAATGACTCTACTACCCAAAGCAATCTGTAGATTTATCACAATCCCGATCAAACTACCAAAGGTATTTTTTACAGAACTAGAACAAATAATTTCACAGTTTGTATGGAAACACTAAAGACTCTGAATACCCAAAGCAATCTTGAGAAAGAAGAATGGAACTGAAGGAATCAACCTTCCTGACTTCAGACTATACTACAAAGCTACAGTCATCAAGACAGTATGGTAGTGGCACAAAGCCAGAAGTATAGATCAATGGAAGAAAATAGAGAACCCAGAGGTAAATCCACACACCTATGCACACGTTATCTTTGACAAAGGAGGCACAAATACACAACGGCATAAACAAAGTCTCTTCAACACGTGATGCTGGGGAAAATGCTCAACTATGGGTAAAAGAAAGAAACTGGAAGACTTTCTAACACCATACACAAAAATAAACTCAAAATGGATTAAAGACCTAAATGTAAGACCAAAATCTATAAAACTCTTAAGAGAAAACCGTTGGCAGAACACTCTCTGACATAAATCACAGCAAGATCCTCTATGACCCATCTCCCAGAGTAATGGAAATAAAAACACAAATAAATAAAAGGGACCAAATTTAACTTAAATGCTATTGCACAATGAAGGAAACTATAAGCAAGGTGAAAAGACAGCCCTCAGAACGGGAGGAAATAATAGCAAATGAAACAACTGTCAAAGAATGAATCTCCAAAATATACAAGCAGCTCATGCGGCTCAATACCAGAAAAACGAACAACCCCATAAAAAGTGGACAAGAGACCTGAACAGACATTTCTCCAAAGACATACAGATGGCTACCAAACACATGAAGTGATGTTCAACATCACTCATTATTACAAAACTGCAAATCAAAACCACAATGAGTTATCATCTCACACAGGTCAGAACAGGCATCATCAAAAAGTCTACAAACAATAAATGCTGGAGATGGTGTGGAGAAAAGGGAACCTTCTTCCACCGTTGGTGGGAATGCAAACTGGTACAGCCACTATGGAGAAGAGAGTAGAGATTCCTTAAAAAACTGGGAATAGAACTGCCACAAGACCCAGCAATCCCACTGCTGGGCATACACCTCGAGGAAACCAGAAGCGAAACAGACACATGTACCCCCCAATGTTCACAGCAGCACTATTTACAATAGCTAGGACAGGGAAGGAACCTAGATGTCTATCAGCAGATGAATGGATAAGGAAGTTGTGGTACATATACACAATGGGACATTACTCAGCTATAAAAAGGAATGCATTTGAATCAGTGCTAATGAGGTGGATGAAGCTGGAGCCTGTTATACAGACAGAAGTCAGAAAGAGAAAGACAAATACTTATATTAATGCCTTTATATGGAATTTAGAAAGATGGTAGCAACAATTCTACATGCAACGACGCAAAGGAGACAGAGACGTACAGAACACACTTTTCAACTCGGCAAAAGAAGGCCAGGGTGGGATGATTTGAGAGAATAGCAGTGAAACACATACATTACCATATATAAAATAGATGACCAGTGCAAGTTCAATGAATGAAGCAGGGCACCCAAAGCCGGTGCTCCGGGATAACCCAGAGGGATAGGGTGGGGAGGGAGGTGGCATGGGGGTTCAAGAGGGGAGGACACATGTATACTTGTGGCCGATTCGTGTTGATATATGGCAAAACCCATCACAATATCGTATAGTAATTATTCTCCAATTGAAATGAATTGATGATTAAAAAAGTAAAACAGAAGCCCCCTGCCAATGCAACGGGGCAGGCGTTCGGTCCCTAGTCCAGGAAGACTCCACGTGCCGCAGGGCAACTAAGACTGTGTGTCACAACCACTGAACCCACCTGCTCCGACTACGGAAGCCCCTGAGCCTAGAGGCCATGCTCCGCAACAAGAGAAGTCTCTGAGATGAGAAGCGCATGCACCGCCACTAGAGAGTAGTGCTCCTCCTCCACAACTAGAGAAAGCCCTCGTGCAGCAACAAAGACGCAGTGCAGCCAACAATGAATAAATAAATAAGAAGAAAGAAAACCAGGCCAATCTTACTGTATGTTTCTTTGAAAAATCCAATGGTAGATACCGAAGTAGGTGCATCTCTCTATATCCTTTGAACAATCATATCTTGGCTGAAGCTAACAAAAATTACATCACAGCCTTTATTAAAATTTTAGATCAGCTTCCCAGACACTGCTCTTTTCTAGAGAGCTACTTTTCTCAGAGAACTGTTACCTAGGAACTTTAGTCACCGGAACTGAGGCCTCCACCACATTCCAGGACAGAAAGCAAAAGACATTAGGAAGACACGGTTCAAATCCTATGAGTTTATGAGTTGCCTGTGACCACAGGCTAGGATGACCACACATCCCAGAAAGAGTCTCTTCACATTTCAGTAACTGAAACCTGTATTTCAGCCACTCAGTTCAGTTCCTTTAGGCCACTGCTGTCCCCTTAACAAACACTTGGTGTGAAACACTTGGAAAATGACCTTAATCCAATTCACTCCCAACCTCTTTTCACATGTCACAAGGAGTCTCTCACGATGATATTTCCTCAACTCGAAAGCCAATTCTCAGATAAAGAAAAGAATTCACACACACACCTTGTGAAGAAATACTGAGATTTTAGAAAGTGACTCCCAACTAGCCCATGGTTCATCACTCTTTTCTCTCTTCTCCCTCCATCCACTCTGAGAAATGAATATTTGGCCATGCTGTCTGATTTGCCCACCAAGTTGCTCATACCACACACAGGATGTTGTTACAAGTGAGCCTACACACAAGGCATTGACACCAGCCAGCCCTACTGAAGTCGGCTACCTGAGGGCAGGGAGGTGGCCGGGGCAATAAATTCATCATCTCATTTCCTTCATCACCCTACCCCATTTCATTCCCTGCAGTCACTTGGCCCAAACAAATAACGATCTCACACCAAATCAGTGCTTAAAGCACCACCGCCTCAAGTTTCCTTCGTTATCTCACATGGCTTCTGCGGCCAGGGAACAGATTTTACTTGAGATGAGTAAAGCTAGAGGGACAGCACATTGGCCAGAGATTCTGTTTGGGAGGTGACATCTCTCAGTGTACTCTTTACGACCCCATGGACCAAAGCTCCTCTGTCCAGGGGATTCTCCAGGCGAGAACACTGGAGTGGGCTGCCATGCCCTCCTCCAGGGAACCTTCCCGACCCAGGGATTGGACCCAGGTGTCCTAATTCCCCTGAATTGCAGACAGATTATCTACCGCTGAGCCCCCGGGAAACCCATGACGAACCTAGACAGCATATTAAAAAGCAGAGACATCACTTTGCTGACAAAGGTCTGCAGAGTCAAAACTATGGTTTTTCCAGTAGTCGTGTACAGATGTGTGAGTTGGATCATTAAGAAGGTTGAGTGATGCTTTCGAATTGTGGTGCTAGAGAGATGACCCTTTAGAATCCCTCGGACACTAAGGAGAACAACCCGGCCAATCCTAAAGGAAATGGATACTGAATACTCTGAATACTGACTGGAAGGACTGATGCTGAAGCTGCAATACTTTGGCCACCTGATGCAAATAGCTGACTCATTGGAAAACACCCTAATGCTGGAAAAGATTGAAGGCAGGAGGAGAAGGGGGAGACAGAGTGTGAGATGGTTAAATAGCATCACCAACACAATGGACATTAATTTGATCAAACTCAGGGAGATAGTGTAAGACAGAGGAACCTGGCGTGTTGCAGTCCATGGGCTCATTAATAGTCGGACACGACTGAGTGACTGAACCACCACCACCACCACCCTACCTTTGAGCTTCCCTAAGGTGCCACAGCCCCACTCTCAGCAGGACTAAGAAGCTTTGTGTGTCTGTCAGTGGTAAAGGCTGAGACTCAATGTCTTCACACTCTCAGCGCCTCTACTTAGGGTTGATGGCGGGTCCTTAGAACGCTCATCACTCCCTCCCAGAGTTCAGACCAGGGAGCCTTCTCACAACAGTAATGGAGCACCCTACCCTGGCACAGAATTGGGAGTTGGAGCTGTTTACCCTCCTCAATGTGTTTTCTCCCTTTATATTCACTTCCACATTTCTTCCTTGAGTCACCGAATCCAGCTCCACTCATCCCCAACGGGTTCCTGTAACAAGCTGCACCTGCATCTCTAGCCCATCTCTAGCACCACATGCACAGGGTGGGTGCATGTACCCCCTGCACTATGTATCTTCTTTCTCCTTTCTCTTCGGAATCTGTTGACTCCCAGACATCACAAAAAGGGCTCCAGATTGCCCACAAAGGGGGCAGTGCTGCAGGGGAGGCCGTGACTCTCATCCACAGCCTGGGTCAAAGCAGGACTGTATTATAAGCGCCACAAGCTGCCCCACTGCATCATGGGAGCCAAAAGAGCAAAGGTCTGAAAGTCCTAACACAGACATTTCCGTGCATAGAACACCAGTGTCTTCCCTGGGACCTGTGAGCTGTTGTTTGGTTTGGGCCTATAGCGTCAGTGACTTTTTCACAATGCTTGCAGGCTTAGCCAGCCTTCCATCAGGAACTCTCTACTCCCCACAGCCCCCCCACCTACTGCACCAAAGATATTACTTCTGACTTCAGTGTGCCGATTGGGTTTTCACCTGGCAGGGATACCAACACAACTTTTTTATGCTGAAACCTCAAGATACCTGAGGAGAACGAGTCTTCAGAAAGTCCATTTTTCAATTATAATAGAAAAACTGCCTATGTAACAATGAAGATACAACACATTAAAATACTAATAAAATGTTACTTGGAAATTATCTAGAATGTCACCCTTAAGAGAAAAAAAGTTAGTATGTGGTCTATTGCCTTCCAGGTTTTGTTCTCTGCATTTAAGAAAATTACGAGATGGGGGAGGTAATGTCTTCATCATATTGTATCTGTGGTTCTATCTGTTTATCACTATAGTTATGCTACTTTCCATAATGATGAGAGTGCTCCACTAGTGTCGGTCAGAGGAAACACTGTTTAGACCTCGGTATGGACCAGGAACTGTTCTCTGTGATGTGTGCATGTTGACATGACACCCCATGGCCTTTCACGCACCTAGGAGACATTGTGTTCAATCCATACACAGATCCATAGTAATGTTTCATGCGGATGAACATGTTGATCTGCCTTTTGATCCAGAGTACACCAGACACTGCACTGTATTCCAGATTGGGGGTGAGATACCACACCTGGCTGTTTCTCTCTGGCCTGGGCACCAATCTGACTCACAATCTAGTCACCAGCTAGGTGACTTTGTGCAGATTCATTCACCCATTAACGTCTCTGTGTGTCTGCTCCTCAGCTGCCGAAAGGGAGGATAGCATTAAAAATGTTTACCTCACAGTGTTGCTATGAGTACTCAAAGACTTCATTATGTGTATATGTACAGAGAGCTAAGCACGGTCCAGAGGGGAGCTCTTCTTCTTGTGTCTCTTCACTTCTGTTTCCGCTTGTACTAGTAGCCCCCTGTCCCTGCCCCCACGCTTTCACCTCCCCCACCCCCACTCTGCTCTCTCTCCCCTGTGCCCCTGTCCTCAGACTCTCCCTCCCAAAACACAGCTGAACATCTCCTCATGATTTACCCCAGAAAATACCCATACCATCACCCTTGGATTAAACAATCATGAATATTAGCAGAAAAGATAAGAAACACAATAAACGGGCAATGCTAAAACTACACAAGAAATAAGGCATTACTGATGAAAGTCTGACTCCTAATATTTTCATATCTTCATCAGATTCAGATCTTCAGCTTTCGATATATGAGAATTAGACTTGATAAAACAATGGCAGAAAAGGCAATGCAACGTGGTTCCTTAAATAAGACCTAACAAAATGGGGGCACACGGTGTGTTCACGGGATGAGAAATTCAATATAATTAGGATGTCAGTAGTCCGCATACAGATCCATCAATTTCATACAATTCCAGTCAGAAATTCCAGCAGGACTTTTTTGTACATATAGACTAACTGATGATAAAATTTCTGTGCTAAGGCAAATGAACAAAATAGCCAAATGATTCTGAAAAACAATGTTGGAGGATTAACACTAACCTGAAATTTACTTTGCACCTTCAACCAAAAGTTGTAAGCAACTAGGTGTCTATGAAGGGATGAATGGATATAGAAAACGTGGTGATACCGGTCAGAACGGCCACCATCAAAAAGTCTACAAACAACAAATGCTGGATAGGGTGTGGAGGAAGGGGAACGCTCTCACTCAGTTGATGGGAATGCAAACTGCTATAGCCACTGCGGAGAACAGTGTGGGATTCCTTTAAAAACTGGGACTAGAACTGCCATGTGACCCAGCAATGCCACTGCTGGGCAGACACCCCGAGGAAACCAGAAGTGAAACAGACACATGTACCCCAACGTTCACTGCAGCACTGTTTACAATAGCTAGGACATGGAAGCAACCTGGATGTCCATTGGCAGACGAACGGATAAGGAAGTTGTGGTACATATACAATGGAATATTACTCAAGTATAAAAAGGAACGCCCTTCAGTCAGTTCTAATGAGGTGGATGAACCTGGAGCCTGTTATACAGAGTGAAGTAAGTCAGAAAAAGAGAAATACTGTATATTAACGCATATATATGGAATTTAGAAAGACGGTACCAATGACCCTACACGCAGGGCAGCAAAGGAGACACAGACATAAAGCAAAGACTCTGGGACTCAGTGGGAGGAGTGGGTGGGATGATTTGAGAGAATAGCATTGAAACATGTACAGTACCGTATGTAAAATAGATGACTGGTGTTAAATTCCATGCATGACACAGGGCACCCAAAGCCGGTATTCTGGGACAACCCTGAGGGATAAGGTAGGGAGGAAGATGGGAGGGGGGTCCAGGATGGGGGGACACGCGAATCCCTATGGCCGATTCATGTTGATGTATGACAAAAACATCACAATATTGTAAAGTAATTACCCTCCAATTAAAATAAATTAATTTTAAAGGAGGAAATGTGGCGATATATACAATGGAATATTTATTATTCAGTCACAAAGAAGAAAATTATGCCTTTTGCAACAACATGAATGGACTTCAAAGGCTTTATGCTAAGTCAAAAAGGTGAAAGAGAGAAAGATATATATTGTATGTTGTCATTTATGTGCAGAATCTAAAAAAGTCAAACTTACAGAAATTTCTAAGGTTTCAAGGGCCTGGAGAAAATGTTGAATACAGGGTACAAACTTACAGGTATGAGATGAATAAGTTTCGCGGATCCAATGTATAGCATGGTGAGTATAATTAACAAAACTGTGTAATACAGTGAAAGCTAAGAGGGTAGATCTGAGATGTTATTTCCTCAACAATTTTTAAAAAGGATTATGTGAGGCGATAGAGTGCCAACCCTGCCATGGTAATCGTTTTGCCAAATATGTGTGTTTCAAATCATCACATTGGCATCTTAAACTTACAGGTTATATGTCAATAATATCTCAAAAAAGGTGGAAAAAATAAGAGTCCTGAGTGTTTCTGGTGGGAGAGCCCTCAAGGTATATTCTGTGTCCCTCTGACATCTCCCCATCATTCTTGAACTTTCCCTTATTACTGACATGACAAGGTGAACCAGGCTCATTTATCCTTTCCTTCGTCAGCCTGGGAACCCATCATTTAGTGGAGAAAGGTGTTCAGAAGCTAGGATCTGGGGACTGGTGTAATTAGTGCCATTGGAATGTTGCTGTTTCCAGTAACTTGGGAATACATGTGTGTACACAATCACACACACACAACACGTAGACACACATCTATAGTTATAGATCAGTCTAGCCACATATGCACACCTATCGAATACAAGAAGTTTGCACGGAGACCTTTAATTCCAGTAGAATTCCTCAGAATTTGTTCTAGTTTACTTCCTTTCCATATTGGAAATTCCCTTTTCCAAAATTGACAGACGTGGCTCTCAGCATTCTTATGTATTTGCCAAGTTGATGAATGCCAGTGCATGTAAGTGATCCTTCCTCCACAAAAAGGTCCTCCTCACAATCTATGCAGAACCATCCCTGGCCCTTGACTTCCACACCTCACTCAAGCTTGAATCCATGAAGCAGTTAGCCTCCTTCCCACCCAACCCCCAGGGATATCCTTCTTTCCACCTTGGGCTCTGACTCTCCAGGCAGGGATGCCCCTTTACACACACACATGCCTTGCCTGGCAACACCTCATGGCTTTAGGACTGACTTGCTCAGGCACAAAAAAGGGAAGGGAAAGAAAGGGTAGGGACAGGAAAAGGTGAATATGTCCTAGTACAGTCAGCCAATCAACGTGAACTGGGCCAAACCCAAGCAATGTGATGAAGGCAGCAATGTTTTTTTTTTTTTCCCCTCATTGTCTTCCATCTTCCCTTCCTGCCTCTGTCCTTTGCCCCAGTTCCTTTTTCTTCTTAAGTCCTGCCCCCCATCAAGAGTACCAATGTTATGAGGCATGATTCCCACATTATAACTGATCTCTGCTGCTTGGCTGACATTCAGCGTGACATCCCTTCAGCTGGGACACTCAAACTCTCTCTCATGATGGACCAGAAGGCTTCACTCCTAATTTCAGGGATAGGTAGGAGAGACGGTGCAGGCCACATGTTGGAGCCTTCAGTCCTTCATCTGTGAAATGCGGATGATCACAAATTGTGGGCGAAACAGAGACAGCAGCAACCAGACCCCTTTCAATGAGTGCTACATGCCAAACCCCGTGCATCACAGGACTCCTTGATATTCAGGAGCACGCCAAGTAGATTTCCATGCCAGGACAGTTGCATTTGTTGTCCCTTCTGCCTGGAATGCTCTTCCCTTAGATAACCCCACAGCCTGCTCGCTCACTTCTCCAGATCTCTGCTTACTTGCCATCTTTCAGGGAGACTTTCCCTCATTACCTTGAATAAAATAACAACATCATACCTACATATACCCTTTCCCCTGATCTAGCATTATCTTTCTTCATAGCGCCTGGACCCTTGATTTATTTACTGACCACCAAGTCTATGAAAGGAGAGACTTGGTCAGTTCTGTCCTGTCACAAACTCCTCCAATAGTGCTCAGGTATATGGCAGGTGCTCAGAAACATTTGCGGAAGGACAGTCTGGAGCCAGGCAACACACACTGCGAACATGCACAGGTACCCTGCAAGACGTGCACTGGCCGCACTGTATTAGTATGATACATACTGAGATTCCAGGAGACAAATGATACGCTCAACAACACACAGTCACCATGTGAGGTTCAAGGCCTCGGAATCTTGTCTACCAGCTTCCAAACCCTCAGTTCCTGGATAGAGACCTCACAGCGAAGAACATAAGAGTTTTATTTCTGACACAAAGACTCCAAGCAGCTCAGATAGATACCCAGAGACACCAAAAAGAGCTCACTGAATCTCTGCACAGAGAGCACATAACTCGTCTCAGACCTTCAAACACAACTGAGACCATAACCATACACACTGTGACAAAGACCCTCCAAACAGACCAAAGTCTTCAAGACGGAAACAAATGAAAACTGCACAGATACCTCACATCATGGAGACTGACTCCCAAACCACTCGACACTTAGCAATCTAATACAAAAACCCTAAACAGAAAGACAGAACTTTTAATATCTCAAGAATATCATATAACCTTTAGATAAAGTCCCCAGATGGAGAACCTGCACCCTGTGCCCAGATCCCCAAGCAGCTCATAGTTTACACCTTTAGACAAACCCATCCTTAAAGCAGCTCAGAGACATCACAACTTGGGACCCTGAATCAAAAACTCAGAGATCTCACAATCTGGGGTGCACACGCCTACACAGAGATTTCACACCCAGGGACTGAAATGCCAGAAAGCTCCAAAAATGCACACCCCGGAATACAGGCACACACATCCTAGAGGCTTTGTACTATGGCCCACAAAATCCACTCAGATCAAATATTCCATCACTCACAATCCCGCCCAAAGGGTCAAGGAGATCAAATGTACCCAAACAGCACCTGTGTTGTCACACGTAGCAATACACAATCCCAAGCTGCCAGATACAGTTTACTCTCCAGGGAGAGACACCAAACTCAGAGACCTCTCCCTGGACAAGAATTGCATTCATTTGAGCAAATGGCCGTGCGTGTCCACACGATACAGACTGAACGAGAGCTAAACAAGACTGAAACGCCGTCAGCATGCTCCTCTAGCGACAGCGCCAAACCCCGCCACTAACCAGGGCAGCTATTCGACCCCTTCGGGAAAAGCAATAAAACTCAGAGAAAAATTGTATGCTCTCAAAAGCCGCGCACGGCAACGCAGGCGCACGCGTACACACAGGCCTGTGGCCCTCAGTTCCAGCTCTGCGATCCCAGTGCCTGTACCAGCCAGCCAGCCAAATCGAAGAGGGCCGATCAAGGAAAGCGGGAGTCGCGGGATTTCCGGCGCCTATTCGCGCCCCATAAGAGCTAATTCCGGCAAGCACGCGGTGACCAATCAATGCCCAGAGCGCTTCCTGACGCCACAGACCCAACTGGCAGCCTATCTCGCTCCGCAGCCGTCCCCCTTGGATGTAACCATGTAGAAACGAAGGGGTGAAGATGGAAAAGAGACGAAGAAAGTTGCAGCTTAATACCGGTGTCCACTCAGACTCGAATGCCACGGGAAGACGGAATGGAGCGAATGGGTATGGACCCATGGCGCCACGAGTGCCTCCGCTGGGAAGTGTGGCCGATCCCCGACGCGGTGTAAAGGGGCTCTCTGCGCTGTCACACGCCCTCTCCCGATGGTACCTTCCAGAGTGGGTGGTCTTACCGCTACCCCTCAGTGGTACATTCCAGGACGAAAGTGTTTCATCTCGCGCGCCCCTTGGTGGTGAGACTGAGGAACAGCCGATCTAGATGTCGGTGGACCATTAGAGGACGATCCTCCTCCAAGGGTGGAAAGGCAAAGTTAGGATGAAAGCCCCACCGATTGCTGCTATCTTGGACCCAGAAAAAAGTCTTCGTAAACTGAAGATTACTTCTCTGTAGGGGCCACTATCGTAACAGGAAGCATTGAAAACATTTTCTCTGTGGTTGTTTGTGTTTTCCTGTTTAGTACAGAACCGGTTTCATCGGGAAAGCCAGCCACAGTCCGGAGAAAGCTTCCGACTGGGATCTGAAGGCCTGGCATGGGGAAGGCCTCTGTCGTTGACTGCGAGTAATACTGAAAAAGACAACAGGACATTCCATTCTGTTAGGAAAGGGGTCGTCTCCAAGGGGACACAAGGATACCGTGCAGATAAAATAAAGACCACAGCTTTATCACCATCTTGTCATCCCTGAATATGTTCCCTGGCAGAATCCTCAGCCTGTCTAGCTATGCCTCTCTCAACAAGTTCAAATTTGTTTATTCATTCCGTCATTCTTTCATTCTCTCCACAGTTTGTGTCAAGCACAACTATGTGTGTTAGGAAAGAGAAAATCAACTTTGGCTTCATGAAACATATTGTGTTGGGGTCATACAGCCCCAAAAGATAAGTAATTTTCAGGTGTTCATAACTGCTGTGATTAACATTAAACCGGGATAGTGAAATAGGGGGGATGATACCTAGAAAGAGTGGTCAGGGAAGTTCTTTCTAAGATTGTGACATTTGAGTAAAAGCCTAGAGGAGATGCCTATCTGGGAGAAAAGTATCCCAGACAGAGATAAGGCCAGTTGAGAAAGTGGGGCGTGGAACTCAGTGTGCTGCTGCTGCTGCTGCAAAATCGCTTTAATCGTGTCTGACTCTGTGTGACCCCATAGATGGCAGCCTACCAGGCTCCTCTGTCCCTGGGATTCTCCAGGCAAGAATACTGGAGTGGGTTGCCATTTCCTTCTCCGATGCATGCATGCATGCTAAGTCACTTTAGTCATGTCTGACTCTGTGCGACCCCATGGACAGCAGCCCAGCAGACTCCTCTGTCCACGGGATTCTCTAGGCAAGAATACCGGAGTGGGTTGCCATTTCCTTCTCCAGGAACTCAGTGTAGTGTGTATGAAACGAGTGAGGAGGCCTATGTGACTGTCACAGCATAATGGAGGGAGAGCCAGGAGATCTGATAAGAGGGGTAATGAAGGTCAGGTCCCATAGGGCTTTCTGGCCATAGGGAGGACTTTGACTTGAGCCACAGGAGGTTTCTTACCAGAGGAACCCCTAGGCTTCTCTCAGAGACCCATATCACACAATGATTTTTGAGGAGCTCTTGATTTACCCCAGAAAAGCCACAGGCCATCTGCAATTGAACACGCCTTTCCTGGAATCCCCTACACTCAAGGAGAATCCCCCCTACTGCTCCCAGTGAACATCCGTGTCAATTGAAGATACCCTCAGGAGAGACAAAGCCAAGGAACCTCTTGGTGTGAGGGAGGTCACACTGAGTCTTGCAAAGGCAAAGAGGGATGATATAACAAGCACAGAGATGGCAGAGAAAAAGACAAATATAGAGCATTAGACAGGGATGAAGAGTCTACTTCTGGCAGCAACCTGTCCCCACTTAGTTAGCACCCACCTACAGGCCCCCAGCCCTGCTACTGGATGATGTACAGTACATTTTCTCTATAGGAGAATAAAAGCCCCTCCCCAGGGACTGTCTCTAGGGAATGACTCAGTTGCCCATGGCCTGGGCTTTAATCATGCTCCCTTAACACACATCCGGGGCCTCTGCCTATCATGATAAGGACATGTACCAGTCATAGCGAGGCTCATCTGTATATAGGGTCCCTCACAGTTTGTCCAGCCCAGCCTTCCCTCCTGCTGACCTCAGTGCCAATTACTGCTTTGATGGGGGAAGAGAGGCAGGGATCTCTGCATTTGTGGTGGAAGCCTTGTGCAAACTGGCGAATGTGAGGTTTCTCCCCAGCTACTTGGAGGCTCACCTCTGTGACTTTTAGCACCACCTCTCCGGGGAATATTAAGATTGCATTCCATACACCAGGTAAGAAGTTGTGTGTATGTGATGGGGAGACACAGAGACATATCCTGACAGTGAGTCAGTCACAGGGTCCTTATGGCCCTGTGCAAATGCCCCCCTACCCTCTACGTGGCCAGGGTCATGCTGAGTCTTCCCTGGCTCTGCCAAGGAGCCCAAGCTTACATCTGGTTCCTCCCATCATCATGAACTGAGACCTTCCATCTGCACCAGGCCTTGAGCTCCCTTCTGCAAATGCTGCCCTCCTTGTTGTGAGTTGGGCAGATTCACTGAGTGGGTGTGTGTACACAGTTTTTGTCACAGGACCCCTATCATGGGTGGTACTTATGTCAGCAGGTATTGTTCTTAACAGGATTATTACCATGGGCTCCTGTGAACTGCACATGACTTACCCTTTCTGAGGATGGCACCCCAAGCTTTTATCTCTGTAGGGAGGCATGGTAGAAATCATAGCAAATGTGAAATCACAGGTCTACTTCTAAGACCCGTGACAGTGGGGTCCATCCAGCCTTAAGTTTTAAGAGGATCTTAAGACCATTGTCATATGCAGATGCATGAACAGCTCAGAGGCCCAACCCTCTTGACAAAGACCCCCTAAATAGTTCAGAGACTTCATGCCCTGGGACAGATATCTGGAATCACTTCAGAGACTGCTCATCCTAGACTCCCACTCAAAACAGCTTTAATAGATCACACCTGAGGACACAGAACCCAGCCAGCTCAGAAATTCCAACTGTAGACTCAGAAAAATTAGGATCCCTAAGACAAACAGCGTTGCTCACAGCCAGTTCTACAGGGTTAAATTGTAAGCTCTGTGGTTGCTGAATGACAGTGCATCCTGAGGGATTCAGGACGAAAAACAGGATGAGGCACTCTGTGCTTTGGACAAGCTGGCCTTTATTTAGTTACACGCCTACCTCAGGAAAAGGTTCAGTGACCCCAGATTCTTGCATCTTCCCACACACAGAAAAGCATGAAAATGATTTACGTGTGATATCCGATCTCTGTGTTTCATAGTAATTTTTTACCAATATCCATGCTTGACTGCATGTATTTCATAGCCAAAAATCATATCGACTTCTCTGCTACCTCCTCAGAGCAGTTTCCTCAGAGCTAACAGAGTAATTTTGTCCCAGGCTATAGTCCCCAGAAGACCCTGAATTCAACTCAAACTCACAACTCTTCTGTTGTATGCTTTTCTTTAAGTGGACATTACTCTAGCTAACAGCACCCCATTAGCTCTGAGGCTTCACACTTCTCCCCCACCATCCACAGGCTGCACCCTGGGACACAGAGCCCCAAATCTTCGCCGCTGGGCTTCTGTGTGGGCAGTGGCAGTGGGTTTCTGTTCAGTCAACCCCAAGAGAGTGAGGCGTCCCCTCTTGAAGTCCCTGCAATCTGCATTCACCGGCATGTCATCCTGAGGAATGCAAGTTCATTCCAGGGGTGGGGATTGCCTTAGAGCTGAGGGGTTCTGAAATTGATTTCCCATGTCTGGGTCCTGAGAATGGACCTAACACACTCTAGTAACCTCTTGTCGTGGTGACTTTGTACCCTGCCCAATGGGAGGTTTAGAGTGAATACCAGATCCACAGAACAAGCCCTGAGGACCTTGTCCTCTCTGTCATCTCTCAGCATCCACTGTGGGATCCTGAATTCTGGAGCTAGGAGAAGTCTTCCCCTCACTGTGGCTATGACAACTCCCTTACATCCCTCTAATCATCTGTCGTTTTCCAAAGGCCCTCTCCTGATAACAGCTGCCACAAGTCCTCTCTCTCCCCAAATCCCCACCTCTCCCCTCATCTTCCACCAGGCCTCCCCTCCCACCCAGGGGCCTCTTTAGCCCTTCCCCCAGCCCTACTCCCAGGCCTCATTTACACCCTCAGCCCTTTTGTGGCCTCACCCAGGACCGGTGCTGCCTCAGAGGATCCCCTCAGGACCCTGCCTACTCCCTACATTCTGCAGGACACCTCTTTCCTGCCCACACACAGGGATCTGTCATAAAGTCCCTGAAAGAGCCAAACTGAAAATCTCTCCAGGATCCAGAGAAAATCCAGACCCAGACCAGGAGTCCAGGGCACGTCCCTCAGGGCTAGGGGGAAAGGGAGAGGGTCTGTGAGAGAAAGAGCTTGACTGAAGGACACACAGGGGTGACAGGGTTTTCTTCAAGGGGCCTAGTGAGGAAGAAGTGAGATGGCACCCTAGAAGTGCTTCAGTCCAGTTGCTCAGTCATGTCTGACACTTTGATATCCCATGAACTGCACCACACCAGGGCTTGCTATCCATTACCAAACTCCCAGAGTCCACCCAAACACATGTCCATTGAGTCTGTGATGTCATCCAACCATCTCATCCTTTGTCGTCCCTTCTCCTCCTGCCTTCAGTCTTTCCCAGCATCAGGGTCTTTTCCAATGAGTCAGCTCTTCGCAACAGGTGGCCAAAGTATTGGAGTTTCAGCTTCAGCATCAGTCCTTCCAATGAACACCCAGGACTGATCTCCTTTAGGATGGACTGGTCGGATCTCCTTGCTGTCCAAGGGACTCTCAAGAGTCTGCTCCAACACCACAGTTCAAAAGCATCAATTCTTCAGTGCTCAGCTTTCTTTATAGTCCAACTCTCACATCCATACATGACCACTGGAAAAACTATCCCTTGACTAGGCAGACCTCTGTTGGCAAAGTAATGTCTCTGCTTTTTAATATGCTGTCTAGGTTGGTCATAACTTTTCTTCCAAGGAGTAAGCATCTTTTAATTTCATGGCTGCAATCACCATCTGCAGTGATTTTGGAGCCAAGAAAAATAGTGTCAACCACTGTTTCCACTGTTTCCCCATCTATTTGCCATGAAGTGATTCGCCCAGATTCCATGATCTTTGTTTTCTGAATGTTGAGCTTTAAGCCAATATTTTCACTCTCCTCTTTCACTTTCATTAAGAGGCTCTTTAGTTCTTCACTTTCTGCCACAAGGGTGGTGTCATTTGCATATCTGAGGTTACTGATATTTCTCCCAACAATCCTGATTCCAGCTTGTGCTTCATCCAGCCCAGCATTTCTCATGATGTACTCTGCTAATAAGTTAAATAAGTAGGGTAACAATATACAGCCTTGACATACTCCTTTTCCTATTTGGAACCAATCTGTTGTTCCATGTCCAGTTCTAACTGTTGCTTCCTGACCTGCATACAGATTTCTCAAGAGGCATGTCAGGTGGTCTGGTATTCCCATCTCTTTCAGAATTTTCCGTGGTTTATTGTGATCCACACAGTCAAAGGCTTTGGCATAGTCAATAAAGCAGAAATAGATGTTTTTCTGGAACTATCTTGCTTTTTCCATGATCCAGCAGATGTTGACAATTTGATCTCTGGTTCCTCTGCCTTTTGTAAACCCTGCTTAACAATCTGGATGTTTGTGGTTCACGTATTTCTGAAGCCTGGCTTGGAGAATTTTGAGCATTACTTTACTAGCGTGTGAGATGAGTGCAATTGTGCAGTAGTTTGAGCAGTCTTTGGCATTGCCTTTCTTTGGGATTGGAATGAAAACTGACCTTTTCCAGTCCTGTGGCCACTGCTGAGTTTTCCAAATTTGCTGGCATATTGAGTGCAGCACTTTCACAGCATCATCTTTCAGGATTTGAAATAGCTCAATTGGAATTCCATCACCTCCACTAGCTTTGTTCGTAGTGATGCTTTCTAAGGCCCACTTGACTTCACATTCCAGGATATCTGGCTCTAGGTGAGTGATCACACCATCGTGATTATTTGGGTCATGAAGATCTTTTTTGTAGAGTTCTTCTGTGTATTCTTGCCACCTCTTCTTAATATCTTCTGCTTCTGTTAGGTCCATACCATTTCAGTCCTTTATCGAGCCCATCTTTGCATGAAATGTTCCCCTGATATCTCTAATTTTCTTGAAGAGATCTCTAGTCTTTCCGATTCTGTTGTTTTCCTCTATTTCTTTGCATTGATCGCTGAGGAAGGCTTTCTTCTCTCTTCTTGCTATTCTTTGGAACTCTGCATTCAGATGTTTATATCTTTCCTTTTCTCCTTTGCTTTCTGCTTCTCTTCTTTTCACAGCTATTTGTAAGCCTTCTGCAGACAGCCATTTTGCTTTTTTGCATTTCTTTTCCATGGGGATGGTCTTGATCCCTGTCTCCTGTACAATGTCACGAACCTCACTCCGTAGTTCATCAGGCACTCTATCTATCAGATCTAGTCACTTAAACCTATTCCTCACTTCCACTGTATAATCATAAGGGATTTGATTTAGGTCATACCCAAATGGTCTAGTGGTTTTCCCTACTTTCTTCAATTTCAATCTGAATTTGGCAATAAGGAGTTCATGGTCTGAGCCACAGTCAGCTCCTGGTCTTGTTTTTGTTGACTGTATAGAGCTTCTCCATCTTTGGCTGCAAAGAATACAATCAATCTGATTTTGGTGTTGACCATCTGGTGATGTCCATGTGTAGAGTCTTCTCTTGTGTTTTTGGAAGAGGGTGTTTGCTATGACCAGTGCATTTTCTTGCAAAACTGTATTAGCCTTTGCCCTGCTTCATTCTGTATTCCAAGGCCAAATTTGCCTGTTACTCCAGGTGTTTCTTGACTTCCTACTTTTGCATTCCAGTCCCCTATAATGAAAAGGACATCTTTTTTGGGTGTTAGTTCTAAAAGGTCTTGTAGGTCTTCATAGAACCGTTCAACTTCAGCTTCTTCAGTATTACTGATTGGGGAGGGAACATTACTATTACTTTAATAACAGAGTTCACATATTTTTTGAAAGATAGTTCAGACCCTAGATGCCTGAGTGCCTGACTTACAGACTTTCAAATAAAGAAACAGACAGCATCAATGCCATATCGAATTGAAAATATGAAACCGTTTTCTTCTCTTGAGTATAAGTACTTTAAGCAACAGCTAATAATTTTCAGGTTCTCTTATAATTTGTGCTTGTAACAAATATGTAATGCATTTGTAATAAATATCAGTTTATATGAAATATGCTCAGGCATTCAACTGGTTCTAGTACCAGCTTTAACATAATGTGTGTGATTCTGCAAAATCCCTTAACTTCTAAACTCAACTTTACTCATATAAGTTGTGAATTCAGAACAGGTATACTAAAATGCTAATTTTCCAATGCTAATTTTTGCATTCTCTGGTTCTCTTCGATGGAATGCATACAAGAATTCTCTGTTTTTTTGTGATTTATTTATCATAAAATAGCATCTTGAGTCAAATTATAACAGGGGAATTGAGATTTCATTTTCTGATGGGGAACACATGTACACCTGTGGCTGATTCATGTCGATGTATGGCAAAAACCACCACAGTATTGTAAAGTAATTAGCCTCCAATTTAAATAAATATATAAACTTTAAAAAAATGAGCCAACATTCTGCTTGATGTTTGTTAAATTCTCTCAAATTCTGAATTCTCTAGCTCTTAAAAAGTTGCATTTTAAATCCTTTCCCCAATGAAGCATGAAATGACTGAACAATGAAATGGCAAAAGATAGTCTAGTTTCCTGTGTCTGTGGCTGATGAAGTTGAGAGAGTGCATGTAGTCAGTGATGTTCAAGGCAGGTGTGAGTAAGATACACATGCTATGCACACTACCTGCCCCCACGTTTGGTCTGAGTTTTGGGGGGATTTTTGCTTATTTTAATTGGAGGATAATTACTTTGCAATACTATGATGGTTTTTGATGGTGGTTTTTGCCATACATCCCACTCGTAAAGAACTGTCACTCTTAAAGAACTAATAAAAATCTGAGCCTCATGATATAATCGTCTCTAACCATATCAAATATGTTATTTTTCCTCTTTGATACATCAGTTTAAAAAGTTTTGAAGGTCAAAGCCTGTAACTCTAGTTCTTCCTGCGTAATCAAATTAGTATCTTTCACATAGGTGTTTTCCAAATTGCTGACAATGAATTGCATGGTTCTGATTTTAAAGGAAGAACTTCATGGTTAGGGAAGAATTTACTGTTTATTAGCCTTCTAAATATTTTCACTTTACGTTTTTGTTCCATTCCATTAGAACATTTAGACGAAAATACCACTTCCAGTCTACTTTCAAGTAACTACAGAACATGATTAAAAGGTTCTCATAGAAAACTCTTAGCCCTAAATATGTGTGGTACCTAAAAAGAACAATACATAAATTACAAAGCACATAAATATAAAATCCTACATACAATATAAAAGGTAAGAAAAAGAGCAACAGAATAAACCTACGGGAAAGAGAAAAAGATACTTAATAAAAGACAGGTATGAATTGTTAGGAAGAGGAAAATAAATTCAACTAATAAATAAAGACAATGCACTAGTTTACATAATTTTTTAACACACATATATACATTTTTTAAATATTCTTTTCCACTGTGATTTTTCACAGGACATTGGACCTAGTTCCCTGTGCGGCATAGTAGGACCTTGTTGTTTATCCACTCTGAGTGTAATAGTTTGTATCTGTCAACCCCAAATTCCCAGTCCATTCCTCTCAGTTTACATAATTGTGAAGAAAATGGACAAAGCCCAAGTACACATAATAGGAAATATGAACAAGACACTGTTGCTGCTGCTGCTGCTAAGTCGCTTCAGTCGTGTCCGACTCTGTGCGACCCCATGGACGGCAGCCCACCAGGCTCCCCCGTCCCTGGGATTCTCAAGGCACGAACACTGGAGTGGGTTGCCATTTCCTTCTCCAGAACAAGACACTAACAGTTAGTATATTACAGAATTAAAACAGTATAATCTGGAACTCAGATATTTTCAGAATATCAATGAAATGGCTAATAGGATAGAAAAACAAATACTGTTTAACATACCCCACGGTAACTAAATAACTAAACATCACAGATACCGTGGATGAACTTTTGAAATTAGTCAGAGTTGTCTCTCAAAAGCCATTATCATTTAGAAGCAAAGAAAATATCTGCTTTTCCAGACTTTCTTTCTGTCTTCCTACTTGCTTTTCTGTCTCACTTATATGCCCTCTTGCTCTCCCTTTTCTTCTTTTCTCTCCTTTTTTTCTTTATTTTTTTTTTGGTGTGGCTGTGAGAAACAGTCCTATTTCTTCTTCACATGTTGATGTCGCCAGTGATAGTAATGACTTAAAATTAGTGTCACATATAATGTATTATACCAACTGGAATGCTTTCCAGGGTGAAAAGAAACGTTTAGAATTACATGAGGGCCACAAGTAAAAAGGGGGACAAATGCTGAACCACCTTAAAACAACCGTATCAGGGATAAACTAAAACAAATGAAAACTTCTACACTTTTCCACAGTAGAGAAGAAACAAATGTAATACTGGCCTTTTTATTTACTTCACTTAAGCAGTAACAGAGAGAACAACTGTTTAGCTATCCTATATTCAGAATATTATTTCAAATCAATACATTTAAATGATACTTTTTTGGGATTTTTTGTTTCATTTTTTTGTGCATTTTCTTTTTCTTAGGGTGCTTTTTGTTGTTAGATATTTTACTGAATGTGTACACAGTTTTGCCTTCTACTGAAAACTACCTTCTGATAGGTTCCATTGATTTCATTTGTTCTGAACTCAGTGTCCTTGTTTTCTTGTATAACTAGGAAGAGTAGTGTGTTTTTAAAAATACTGGTAATGTGCCTGAAAAGTCTATAAAATATAGAGGATTAACTGAAGGTAAGCCAAAGGGTCGCCCTTAGTGTTCCTGCTTTAGTCCATTTTATAAAACTACAACTGCAGTGAACTTTGTATACCTCTCCTGTCATCGAAATAAAGTTCTGCTAAGTAACTTCAATGTTTTAATGTTAATATTACAGGTGAAGGGCAACCATTTGCTTGAAAGAAGATAAACTGAAGCCATCTCTGCTGTTCTTATGCTGTATATTTGACTGTTAAAGTTCTGTCAGTAAAGTTTCATTTTCTACTTGCACATGTTTTGTTAAATTTATCCCTGGGTATTTATTGAAAATTCATGGTTTGCGATTTTTATCGTCTAGTTGAGGATGTATGTAGAGATAGAATGTTTGTATATAGACTTTCTGTCCAACAGTTCCTTTAAATATACATATTAATTCCAAAACTTTAGATCTAGATTGTTTTTGCTTTTCAAAATATACTATTATATTTGAATATCAACAGTTTCTACTGGCTTAAATCTTAAACCTTTCCTCATTTTGCAGCATTGAACAAACCTAGCCAGAACAGTCTTGACTAAAACAGGTGATAATCAGCATTTTTTCCCGATAGGAAATGAAAAATCTACTCCATTTCAACCTGTTTAAGTTTTTTTTTTTTTTTTGTAGATATACTTTATCAGAGTAAGTTCCATTCTATTCCTAGTTTGCTGTCTTAAATATAGATTAATTTTCATCAAACACTTATACTGCATCAATTGTGATGGTGATAGAATTGTTTTCCCTCCATTTTTCTATTAATGTGGTGAATTGCATTGGTAACCTTATACATGTAAACCACCCTTGCACTTCTAGGGTTAAAAATTTGGTCATAACATATTCTTTATGTGTAATCAAATGTTAATACATATATGTACATATATATACCCACACATAAAAAGTCATAAAAGCCTTTGGTCTTCTCTTGAATATGTGGGTTTACAAAATGTGCCACCCAAGTCTCATATGGTCCCTGATGAAATCATTGACAGGGAAACATTTTTTAAAACTTAATATATTTGTATTGTCCTATAGAGAAATGAAATGCCAAAGTCATTGTTAAAGGTTCTAGAGAGACAGAGGAAAAAACTGCTGTCAAATTCCATGGCAAATGCCACAGGGTATCTTTCACACACTTCTGACTTGCCTTCCAAGTTTTTTGGGTACAGGGAGAGAGCAGCCACAAACATCTTTTCTTCTCCGTGACATCCTCCATTGGCTTGATAATCACCAGATCTCAGAAGCCCTCCAGCTGTGCGTGTGTGTGTGTTAGTCACGCAGTCATGTCCGACTCTTTGCGACCCCACAAACTGTAGCCTGCCAGGCTTCTCTGTCCATGGAATTCTTCAGGCAAGAATACTGGAGTGGATTGTCATTCCCTTCTCTAGAGGATCTTCCCAACCCAGGGATCGAACCCTGGTCTCCTGCATCACAGGCAGATTCTTTACCGTTCGAGCTACAGGGAAGTCCTCCAGCTGTCTGATTCCTCCCTTATATCCTTATTATTACATAGTAACAAAACGCTTACATCTCTGAGCCCCCAACTGCATCCTCATGCACCAAAAAATATATTTCTGCAACAAAGGATCTATTCAGAATGAACTCTGCTTAGGGAATAACAGGGGATTATAAACAGCAGCTGTTGTGCCCTTACAGAGGTATGAAAACCCAGGTCCAAAAGGACTGAAAATGGGAGGTTCAAATCTACCACGAGACTTAAGTTAGAGTGTCCCATCTTACCAAAAACTGTGTGAAAAAGCCCCTAGGTCATGGAGCTGCCTGACAAGAATAGATCCTAGCTAGAAGAAAAGGGAAAGGAATGAAGGGAACTTCATGAGCCAAAATGACTTGAGTCTTATCTGCTCTGTCTCCTTATTGGCTATGACATGACATAACTGGGCTTCCCTGGTGGCTCAGTCGGTAAAGAATCCGCCTGCAGTGCTGGAGACCTGAGTTCGATCCCTGTGTTGGGAAGATCTCCTGGAGGAGGCCAGGGCAACCCACTCCAGTATTCTTGCCTGAAGAATCCCCATGGATAGAGGTGCCTGACGGACTACAGTCCATGGGGTTGCAAAGAGTCAGACATGACTGAGTGACTAAGCACAGCACGTGACATAACTTAGAGTATCAGTACTGGCTCTGCCACATACTGTGTGAAGGTGAGAAAGGTATTTACATCCTTTGGATCTGTTTCCCCATTTCTGAAATGGAAATTCCAGGTTTACACTAAATATTTGTTATGAAGAATAAACAAGATAACATGTGAAGTAGGCATTACATTGCAAATGGATTTGGCTTATTCTACTCCAATTTTTCATTTAAACTTCCAAAATTTTTAATTTCATTTACCTTTACAATTAGAATTTTCTCAAGTGATACAGATTTTGAATTTCAAGTAGACTATAAGGTTAACTTTTAAAATGAATTTGACTTCAGAAACATATTTTGTCTAAATAAATATATTGATTCAATAGCAGATTCAATAGCTGGTATCAGACATGGCATCCATTCTAAGGTTGGTTTGTTAATGAGGATTGACAAGGCTACCCTAAGTCATAATATGTAGTGAAAACTGTGCTCCTTGCTGTGTGTGATGACAAAGAAAATAAGCCAGTATTCTGGTCACGCAACATCACAAACTCAACACCAGACTGTGTCACGTAGTCAGGCAGCCAGTCCCTAAGTCACAGCGCAGGAGCTACAGGGCCTCAGGGCACCACTGCAGTTGTTAGTTTGGCTTGTCACCTTCTACGGGCTTGGCCAGTAAAGAGACAATGAACCCGAATGGATTCAGATTCTACCTTACAGACAGTGCAGAAGCAATATGACCCTGGTGTCAGTTACCTTGCCCTAGTCCTGCGGTTTGATACTGAATTGGAAGGCCTCAGTAACAGGCACTACAGGTGGTGGGTCTCTGCCAGGAAGGAGCCTGCAGTTGTGCCCTATGGCACTGAGCAGCTCTGTAGTCCACAGCTCTATCTCAGCTGGGGCTAGGGAGACCATCCTATGTTCAACTGAAACGAGAGGTGGATGAGTAGCAACTTTGTGTCACCTCCAGCTGGATGAGGAGGCAGGTGAGAAATGGCCTCACAGCAGCTCTTCATCAGGCTGCTTATCTCCCCTTGCTGCAAGAGCAATCAGGGGGTTCTCTGACAAGATTCAAGTCAGCCTGCAGTTTAGCCTTGCCTACGTAGCCTAAGTGGGGACATGCAAGGGCACCAGGGCACCAAGACAGAGTCACACTCCTACAGTGTCTGGAACAAGACACAAGACTAGGTATGGTGCAACAAATATGATACCTATATACTGACTCCTATATGGAGGAGATGCTTTTCCTGTCAGTCATCAAAAATATTCCTTCATTAGGTACACACATATTGATTACTAGCATGTCTCAGGACGTGTCTGCAGTGCTTGAAATAACAAGACCAGTGATGTGTGGTGGATGATGGGAATATCACACTGGTGGACCAGACAGACACATAAACAGAAAAGAAGTGCAAAGGAGAAACACAGGGAATGGACCTAAGGGAAAAGCAAAGCAAAACGGTGAGCAGGGTGGCCAAGAAACAGGAGGAAAGCTAGAAGATAAGGTTCATTCTAAGAGTGAAAGAGGTTATATATAACACAGCTGTGCTTTGACCCAGGCTGTGGATGAGAGTCACAACCTCCCCTGCATCACTGCCCCTTTTGAGGGTGGTGTCTGGGAGTCTAGAGATTCTGAAGGGAGAGAAAGAAAATAGAGAATGCAGGGGGTACGTGCACCCGCCCTGATAGAGATGCAGGTGCAGCTTGTTACAGTTACCAGATGGGGATGAGCGGAGTTGGATTCGGTGACTCAAGAAGAAATGTGCAAATGAATATAAAGGGAGAAAACACATTGAGAGGGGGTAAACAGCTCCAACTCCCATTTCTGTACCAGGGTAGGTGCTCCATTACTGTCATGAGAAGGCTCCCTGGTCTGAGCTCTGGGAGGGAGTGATGAGCATTCTAAGGACCCATCATCACCTAAGCAGGGGGCACTGAGTGTGTGAAGACAGAAGTCTCAGCCTTTACCACTGAGAGACACAGAAAGCTTCTTCGCCCTGCTGAGAGTGGGGCTCTGGCAGCTTAGGGAAGCTCAAAGGTAAGGGGGAGGTGGTGGTGGTTGTTCAGTTGCTCAGTCGTGTCTGACTATTTATGCCCCATGACCTGTACCCAAACTCATCTTTCCATGTCGTCTCCCTCCATACCAGAGTTCACAGTTTACACTCAAGCTGGGTTCTAGTGCAGGCCTTACCAGCCCAGGCTCTCTGCTTCAGCCTTAAATTCCTTATCTGTAAAATGGCAATAACTCTATCTGTTGGTGAGGTTTATTGGGAGACCTAGTGGGGATAACAGATGTAAAACACCTAGCGCCCATGACCTGGCAGGTGGAAGGCACTAAATAAACGGCTGTGTCCTCTATCAGCTCCTGTAATGCACAGCATCTGGTGTGGGATAATACTGTGACTCAGTCGATGTCTTTGGACTGAAGGGTCTAGCCTGTGCAAGGGGCAAAACAAAAATGAAATTGTGGAATAATAAGAAAGAAAGAAATGAAACCTATGTCCACACAAATACTTGTCCTTACATGTCTTTCACAGCAGCACCGTCTGTATTCTCCAAATAGTGGAGCAGCCTAAAAGTCTGTCAGAGCAGAGTGGTAAAGAGTAATCTGTAGCCATTCAGTGGAATATCATAGATGGATGAAAAGTGATGAACTTTTGCTTTCTGCTGTCACATGGGTGAGCCTCCAAAGCATTATGCTCAGTGAAAGAACCCAGACACAAAAGGCCACTTCCTGAAGGAGTCCGTTGATATGAAATGCCCACAAACGGCAAATCTACAGAGACAGAAATTAGATGAGAGGATGCCTGGGCCTGCAGGTCCTGTTGGGGATCGACTGCTGATGGGTACACGGAACCTTTTAGTGGTGCTGGCAGTGTTCCACAACTGCACTGTGGTGGTGGCTGCACCACTGTGTGAAGTTACTAAAAGACACTGCACTGGATGCATTGAATTGCTGTGATTTGTGGTGTGTAACTATACCTCAGTGAAGCAGTTTAGGAAGGTAATGCAGATGTCCAAGTGAGACATGTGGGAAAAGATATGCCATTGCTTTTGTAACAACGAGGACTGCCCCTGCTCCTTCCACTTCCTGGGTCCGGCCTCCTCCACATGTGCTAGATGCTCCCTCCAGAGACAGTCGCTGTGCACGTCAGGACAGAGTCCCCAGTGAGCACACGTCTAGTGTGTCTCTGTGTTTACGCACAGGCGCCCATTGTGTGACCACAAGTCAGTGGCTCTGGACAGGCTCCTAGAAGCCACCCTGCATCTGAAATTCTACTTAGTTGTTTTCCCATTCTTCTCAAATCACGTGGACCCAGCTTCAGTTTCCCAGATTCAATAATGGATCTCAGCCCTTAGCTCCAACCTCTGGTCACAGAAATACCTGTACCCTGGTGTGAGGACCACTGCCTGAGTTCAGCAACCCAGGAGGGATGCTCAGCAGAGCAGTAACCAGGACAACGGAACTCCATCCATCCTCCTCTGCTGACAGGACTGAGGTGTGTTCCCTCCCTTCCATCTGCCTGACTGTATGGTAAGGAAAGGAACTTAGGGGCATAACACAGCACGGAGTCATTGAAATTGTTCTAAATATGGCTGTGAATAAATATGTCAAAATTCCTCTGAGAAGGAAGACACATAATTACAAATTTTTTGAAATTTCATTAGTAGCAAACATGGCTCTTCACTTCAGGAATCCGTTTAAAACCAGGACGATTGAAGCATCATGCGATTGTGCCTCTCAATCTTAACTGTGCATCAAATCTCCCCTGGAGAGGATTTAGGAGAGCTGAGGCTGGCAGGACAGCCCTAGAGATTCTGAAGTAGTAGGTCTGGAATGCGGCCCTGGCCTCAGCATTATCTGAAAAAGTTCTCTTATGAAAGCCGAGCTTGCAGCTGTGGAAACAAAATCCATTCTTACAGGAAGAAATCCAACATCAAAAACTTGCGACTCCTCACTACAAGCAAAGCAGGCATTCATTATGACCCATCATACTTACGTTACAGCTATCTTAGGCTGAGGAAAGGGACGACTTGCCCAAATTAATACTAGTTTGAAAACTGACCTTGTGCTTGCTTGCTCTGCTGCGTGTTCCTGAATCCGAAGTTTTACAGTTAAAACCCTGCTGTTGTCAGTGAAACTCAGTACGTTTTAGTTCTTGTCAGGACCCCTTGTGCCTAGTTGAATACATTTCTAAAACACTGTGGAGATAACTTCATTCGACAGATCAGAATAGTGCTTTAAAGATCAAAGATGGCTGAGAATTGTAGGTGTTGATGTTGATGTAGAAGAATCGGCTGTCAATGTATCTCCTGCCTGTGCTCAGCTGCCGTTTTAAACTGTTTCCTGTGTTATCAAATTAACTCCCATGCTCAGATGAAGACCAAATAAGAACAGGATGTTTACTGGGAAAAAAACAGTTAAGGAATCCCTTGTTTGTTGCACACCCATGAAGACTCACCTCTTGAAACGTTCTACTTTAGGGATCTCTTCTGGATATTCTTTGGCATGTTCCCCAATGACAGGCTTACCCTGCTGTATCCTGACTCACTGTCCTGTTAAAGACAAGGCTTTCAACCTCTCAGGTGTATTACAGTGGCCAGGTTCCCTCAGACATCCAAAAGAGGGTGATGACCTGTGCTCAGGACACCTTCAGAGTGTGTCTGTAGGAACAGGGCCTCTGAGAGGAACGGATCCCCACCTGCGGCAACAGGAAGATCTCGGGTCAGCCTTTTCCAGAGCAGCTCCAGGGGAGTCATGGCTGGGTGAAGATCATATCCAGCAGCATGCCCTGGATTGTGGTTTAAGGAACTGGGTGGATGGTGGTGCCCATCCATGAGACACCCCAGGGAATGTTGGCCTGGGGCTACTAGCAGGTCTGCAGTGCTTATGGGACATCTGAGTGCAGATGGCCCATATGTCTCAGCCTGTGGGGGAAGTGGGGGCCAGTTGAGTCATCTTAGGTAGACCTGGTGATAGGAAAAGCCATCAGCATAGAGGGATACTAATGAAAACAAGTCATATGGGTAAAAGCTCTGGGGGGTGACATGGTCACCCAAGGATCATGTATAGAATGGAAGAGCACAGGGCACAGGTTGGAAACCAGAGGAAAGCAAAATCAAGATTTAGGAGGGGATCAAAGTAAATGGACAGGCAAGGAATCTAAGAAGTAATGAACTGAGAGGGAGGAGGAAAGCCCGGATGGGCTGCTGTCACAGACTCTGACCAAGGAAAGTGTTTTTGAAGACGGAATGTGTCTGTGGCCAATACAGCACTGGGTACTACACTTTGGCCCATGGAGCTCTTGGGATACGTTAGCAAGGGGATGTTCTGTGGATATGCACTCAGAGGAGGAATCAAGAGGTAACCAGATAAGGATGCTCCTGGAGTCTATGCCTTCAAGAAGTATGGCTGGAAGGGAATCAAAGACTCAGGGTATTGGAAGTAGAGTCCTGTGTGCTTGCAGGGTATGCTATTTTCTATTCCCCAAACCAAAGGGACCAGGATGCCAGTTCGAAAAGAATCGTCAGGACTGTTGACTAGAAGACAGAGTGGAAAATTGGAATGATCTTCACAGGTGAGTATTCATGTTGAGGAGAAGGGAGTGTGGTATTTTCAAAGCAGCAGTGGAGTTCCAGGAAGACCTCCTTCCTCTCCCTCTGGGCCCCACTCTGCCTCTGCAATCCATGGTCACAGGAAGAGCCAGGATGGTGGTGGGGGACTTGGGTTGCTGAGATCACAGTCTCAATGTATGCTCCTCAGACTCCACGGACACTTTAGTGTATTTGTTCTCCCTGGATGACCTGATCTTCCTCATGAGTGTTCACCCTTCATACTGGTTAGTAACAGGAAGACCCCCACTGAGGTTGCTTCTGACTTGGAAAATGTGGTTGCATGCAACCAACTGAATATCCACAGATACAAATGCTCAGTCTATTCTGGTGAAAATGCTCTCTACTTCTTTCAGCGATGGAGCAGGGGTATACGTCACTTACAAGGCTCGCAGTCATGTGGGAGAGGGAGTCTATAACATGGCATACGTTTGTTCCTCACAGAGGCCTCAGTGTTCCCTGAGGGAAAAATGACTGTCCTCTCCTGGCTCCAGCTGTTGATGCTGACCTGTACCGCCCATGGGTGGGGGTGGTGAAACTTGCATTTTTGTCTCCCTCCTCTTGCTGTGGACCCAGTGCTCCCTGGCTGACTGAGCCTCAGCCACCCTGCTGGCATCTGCAGACCCCTCTGAATCTGGGACTGATCATCCAGCTGATCCCCAGGCAGGGATGTCCACTCCTCAGCTTCAGCCTCAAGGTCTCCTAGCCCATTGCCTGCTTTGTCTTCATCTGGATTTAGTTCCTTTCCACATTTCGCCCTAAAGTGATGCAGATCCTTCCCTTGGACCTCACCTGCAGCAAAGCAGGAACCAAGATCAGCTCCTGAAAACAAAATTCCTAAACTGCAACCACCCTTCTGCCAAAGACTCCATTGGGTCATTGTACAGTGTGCCCCTGGAGTCCCAAGTGTGAATAGGGTGGAATCTGCCTGTCCCTGGTGTTCATTTCTTGTCACACCTCCCTTGTCTGAGCTCTCTCACCTCTGCCTGCTACTGCCTCTGTGGGCCATTCCCCACTGTGACTGGGATGCTCTTTTCTTTGGCTTGTCTTTCACTTGACCCAAGACTTCCCATACAATATCCAGGTCAAAGGGGGCATAGTGTAGAATGTGTACCTTGTGGAGTACAGTTAGGATATTTGGTGTCACATAAGTCCCACACCCCTGAAATATGAAAACAGAGGGATAAAGAACACAAGAGTCAAATATGCCAAAGATTCCTGGGATGTTGGTTTAGATGAGCACTGAAGAGTGTCTGTGGGATCAGGAAGTATGGATATTAACGATGGCCATGACCAGACCAGTTACAGGGGAGTGACTGGGACAAAAGCTCCACGGAAGGGGGCTGAGGAGACAATATCTCAGCAGAATTTGAAGCAGTTTTGCTTTGAAGGGCAGCTGGTAATGTGCCAATAGCTGCAGAATAGGGTGGTGGAAGACGGTGGGTTTCCCCCTGTGCTGTGGAATGCTGCGATGAAGAGGGGTTCTGGTTCAGGACAGAGGAGTGATAACTGCAGGTGCAAAGTCCCTGGGAAGGTGCAAGGCATGGGATCCCGAGCAGAGGTGAGGGGCTGGTGTAGTCAGGAGCACACATGCAGAGGGGCAGCTGACTGCCAGGGCAGAAACATGGAGTTTGGGATTGGGAAACTTGAGAAATCCACGAGATTGCTTCTTCCTTCTCCACGAATTATTGGCCTGTGGGGTTGGTGGTCATTAGGATGGAGGAAGGTTTCTTCTCCAGGAATTATTGCCGGGTGGGGCTGGTGGTCATAGGATGGAGGAACGTTACTACTGTGTAGTGTAGTAGTGTAGGTAGGTGAGAGTGGAAATGAACAGCAGTTCTACTCTGGCCACGGATTTAAGATAAAACACTTCTGTAAAGTTGTTTAGTTTGCTCCTCAACGCTCCGGTGCTCAGACACAGGCAGGGCGTGGGTAGGCAGGAGGGTGCAAGGAGCACAATAGGCGTGTTTGCGGGGATAGCTTCCAGCCCTGGCTCAGCCGATCCAGGAGGGGCCTGGAGGGTAGTGTTGAAGGACGTGTGGTAGGTGAGGTGGAGGTTTCCAGGAGGTTCTGGTATCAGTGCATTGGCACTAGAGCGAGGGAGCTGGAGGACAGGACATCATGTTGAGGGTGATGAGAGGGAGGAAGGCTAGAAAAAGGACACCATGAGGGGCGCGGTCTTTCCTGATGCCCGGGGCGGGACCATGGGCAGGGGGATGCTCGGGTGGGGAGGAGGGGAACATCGAAGAGGACGGAGAGTCTCCAGGATGACCGGGTGAGCCTCGTGGGCACTGAGGACGGATCAGAATAGTGAGGGCTGAGAGAACGGTGAGTGTACCACGGGAGGAACGCGTTCACAGGCCTGGGGTGGGCGGGAGGAGAAATACAGGGGACTTGTACCGGTCCCGCACTATGGGGGCTTCGGCAGAGGGCGACAGGACCCGGACATACCCGGTCAAGTTCCTCAGTGAATGAAGACTTTGAAACAGGGTCCAGGATAAAACTCCCAACCGACCCAGGCCAGGAGACTGGCGCGGGTCTCACTGGGTTCCTGCGCGCAGGCCCAGAACCAGCCAATCGGAGCGCAGCCCCGCCCTCCAAGTTCCGGATTTCCCGGATTCCATTACTTCCTGCCCGTGTTGCCTTGGTTCCGCGGGCCGCCGCAGAGGAACGCGGGATCCACGGGTGGTTTGCCCGGGCCCCTTCGAGAGGATCCCTTCCTTTCTCTGGTACTCATGGGCATTCTCCTTAACTTCCGCATCCACGCTGTCGAATCCTCTGCGCGAAAACCCAACAGAAACGATAGATTTTCTTCCGGGCTTGTGGCGTTTTAGTTTCTGTGGTCTGCAGGTGGCAGTGTTGCTCCAAGTATCGCCATTCCGTTTCTCCCCCGCCCTTTGCCGTTGGAAAAAAAGCGACGAAGCCTTTTGCCACAAGAAGTGGAAGATAGTTTTCTCTGCTTGTGCCCCTTGGCTGGTTCAAACTGCATCTGAGCCCTTCAGAGAGCCCTTTGTGAAAACTTTGAACAAACCCATTGACACTTAAAATTACAATAAAATAATATAAGCTGATATATTGAATAATGGAGGGAATGAGCTCCCTTGTCTTGCTTCCGATCCTGGAGGAAATGCTGTATTTAAAGAGAACTTTATTATGACAGTGAGTTTTGACTTGAAAATGTTTATGTGAAAGGAAATGAAAGTTGCTCAGTCCTGTCAGATTCTTTAAGATCCCTTGGACTGTGTAGGCTGCCAGGCTCCTCTGCGCATGGGATTCTCCATTCAAGAATATTGGAGTGGGTTGCCATTTCCTTCTGCAGCGGATCTTCCTCACCCAGGGACCGAACCTGGGCCTCCTGCATTGCAGGCTGACTCCTTACCATCCGAGCCACCTACAATAATGACATGACAGGGACAAGGGCCAAGCTAAGATCCTGCTGGCTAGATGCTGGACACCACCCAGGAAGCAGGTGGTGTTACTGCCCTCATTTTTGCCTTTGAGAACTGTGGCACACAGAGGAAGAATCAGCTGTCCAGGTTCCCCGGGTTCCTCCAAGAGTGTCCCTCCGTTCAGGTCTCAAGTCTGTCAGATTGTAGTTTGCACACTGGTTTGCAGGATGCTTTCCTATCCCCAGTAGAAGAATGAAATAAAATAATGGGAATGAGGGTAAAGTGAAAGTGTTGGTCGTTCAGCCCTATCTGACTCTTTGAGATCCCCTGAACTGTAGCCCACCAGGCTCCTCTGTCCATGGGGATTCTCCAAGAGAGAATATTGGAGTTGGTTGCCATTCCCTTCTCCAGCGGATCTTCCCGACCCAGGGATTGACCCTGGGTCTTACAGGGATTGCACTGTGGTCTCCCGCATTGCTGGCAGATTCTTTACCATTTGAGCCTCCAGGGAAGTCCAAATGAATGCAAAATAGCCTGCGAAACTTTTAAAAATGTATAATAACATAGTTATAAGAATAAGATGCTAAATGAAAAGGGAGGGTGCCGCATAGAAAACGATTCATCCACTGTATCAGTATCATGCTCCTCCTGCTGCTAAGTTGCTTCAGTCCTGTCCGACTCTATGCGACCCCATAGAGGGCAGCCCACCAGGCTCCCCTGTCCCTGGGATTCTCCAGGCAAGAACACTGGACTGGGTTGCCATTTCCTTCTCCTATGCGTGAAAAGTGAAAGTAACGTCGCTCAGTCGTGTCCGACTCTTAGCGACCCCATGGACTGCAGCCTACCAGGCTCCTCAGTCCATGGGATTTTCCAGGCAAGAGTACTGGAGTGGGGTGCCATTGCCTTCTCCCTCAATATCATGACACAACACAATTATAAAGCAAAGCACCGGGGACAACCAGGTACTTTTCATTTGGTCTACATGTGACCAGATTTATATTGAGAATAGACTGCTGGTCATTTCTTGGTTGATAATGCAAATACTAGTGTGAGGAAAAACACAGCAAAAGATACAGCACCTGTCCTTAGACAGTTCTATTATATTTCCCATTCAGGTAGGGGATCAGAGATGAGAAATATAGCTCTGGGGACTACCTGAGAGCACAGATAGACAGACAGCAGAATTCATTTTCACTTCTGAAGAATCTCATGGGCACTTGCTTGGTATACAACATTGGGCTCTAAGTGTGGGGAGGAAAAGTAGATTTCATCACTCATGTCTCCTGTAATGAAAAGGGAAGCTATTTGTTATTAGTGGAAAGATGTTTGTGAATCATAGCTATGGCAAAGGTTTTATATTCAGAATACATAAGAAATTTTAAAATTGCAAAGGACAAAACGGAGTGAAGGAGGACAGATGCTTGTGCCAGGGATTCAGATGTGGAAGGAGAAACCAGAAGGAGGCAGCACCTGGGCATTTTCAGGGTGATGGACTTGGCCTGTTCCTGGTCATGCTGGTGATCACTGGAATTTGCCATGTGTCAGAGCTCAGAGAGCTTCAGACCCAAAGACAAGCAAGCCAGGACTTTCCTGGTGGTCCAGTGGTTAAGAATCACCCTGCCATATAAAATTAATACACAGAAATCCCTTGCATTCCTATACACTAACAATGAAAAATCAGAGAAATTAAGGAAACAATCCCATTTACCATTGCAAAAAAAATAATAAAATACTTAGGACTAAATTTACCTGAAGAAACAAAAGTCCTGTATACAGAAATCTGTTTAAAAAAAAACTGATGAAAGAAATCAAAGATAACACAAATAGATGAAGAAATGTACAATATTCTTGGATTAAAGAATCAATACAGTGAAAATGACTCTACTACCAAAAGCAGTCTATAGATTCGTCACAATCCCGAACAACCAATGGTATTTTTCAAAGAAGTAGAAGAAATAATTTCACAGTTTGTATGGAAATACCAAAGACCCCAAATTCCCAAAGCAATTTTGAGGGAGAAGAATGAAACTGCAGGAATCAACCTTCTTGACTCAGATTATACTACAAAGCCAGAGTCATCAAGATGGTATGGTACTGGCACAAAGACAGAAATCTAGATCAATGAAACAAAACAGAAAGTTCAATGATAAATCCCTGCACCTATGAACACCTTATCTTTGACAAAGGAGGCACAAATATACAATAGACAAAACACAGTCTCTTCAACCCGTGGTGCTGGGAAAACTGCTCAACTACGTATAACAGAATGAAACTGGAACACTTTCCAACACCATATGCAAAAATAAACTCAAAATGGATTAAAGACCTAAGTGTAAGACCAGAAACCACAAAACTCTTAAGAGGAAAACAGGAAAACACTCTGTGACATAAATCACAGCAAAATCCTCTAGGATCCACCTCCCAGAGTAATGGAAATAAAAACAAAAATAAACAAATGGGACCTAATTAAACTTAAAAGCTTTTGAACAACGAAGGAAACTATACACAAGGTGAAAAGACAGCGCTCAGAGCAGGAGAAAATAAGAGCAAATGAAACAACTGACAAAGAAGGAATCTCCAAAATTTACAAGCAGCTCATGTGGCTCAATACCAAAAAAATGAACAACCCAATAAAAAGTAGGCAAGTGACCTAAGCAGACATTTCTCCAAAGACAAACAGATGGCTAATAAACACATGAAAAGATGCTCAGTATCACAGATTATTAGAAAAATGCAAATCAAAACCACAATGAGGTATCATCTCACACAGGTCAGAATGGCCATCATCAAAATGTCTACAAACCATAATGCTGGAGAGGGTAGGGAGAAAAGGGAACCTTCTTCCACAGTTGGTGGGAATGCAAACTGGTATAGCCACTATGGAAAACCGTGTGCAGATTCCTTTAAAAAATGGGAATAGAACTGCTCTACGACCCACTGCTGGGCATACACCTCGAGGAAACCAGATTTGAAAGACACACATATACCCCTATGTTCACCGCAGCACTATTTACAATAGTCAGGACATTGAAGCAACCTAGATGTCTATGAGCAGATGAATGGATAAAGACGTAGTGGTACATATACACAATGGAATATTACTCTGCTATTAAAAAGGAATACATTTGAATCAGTGCAAATGAGGTGGATGAACCTGGATCCTGTTATACAGAGAGAAGTAAGTCAGAAACAGAAAGACAAATATATATGGAATGCACATATATGGAATTTAGAAAGGCAGTAGCAACGATTCTACATGCAGGGTAGCAAAGAAGACAGAGACCTATACAACAGACTTTTCAACTCGGTGGGGAAAGAGGAGGGTGGGGTGATTTGAGTGAATAGCATTGAAACATATACATTACCATATGTAAAACAGATGACCAGCACAAGTTCAATGCATGAAGCAGGGCACCCAAAGCTGGTGCTCTGGGACAACCCTGAGGGATAGGGTGGGGAGGGAGGTGGGACCCCCAGTTCAGGAATGGGGGGACACATATATAACTGTGGCCAATTCATGTTGATATATGGTAAAAAAAAAAAAAAAAAAAAAAACAACCGTCAGAATATTGTAAAGAATTATTCTCCAATTAAAATAAATTAATGATTAAAAAAAAAGAAGAAGAATCCACCTGCCAATGAAATGGACAGGTGTTCAGTCCCTGGTCCAGGCAGTTTCCACGTGCCACAGAGCAGCTAAGACTGTGTGTCACAACTCCTGAACCTGCCTTCTCCAACTACTGGAGCCACGAGCCTAGAGCTCATGCTCTGCAACAAGAGCAGTCTCTGCAATGAGAAGCCCGCGCACCACCGCTAGAGAGTAGTGCTCCTTCTCCACAGCTAGAGAAAGCCCTCATGCAGCAACAAAGACTCAGTGCAGCCACAATAAAGAAATAAATAAGAAAACCAGGCCAATCTTACTGTATGTTCATTTGAAAAATCCAGTGGTAGATACTAAAGTAGGTGCATCTCTATATTCTTTGAATAATCATATCTTGGGTGAAGCTAACAAAATTTACATATATGTATTGTTAAAACTAGGCTATGTTAAAACTTTAGCTGCTGCTGCTGCTGCATCGCTTCAGTCGTGTCCGAGTCTGTGTGTCCCCATAGACGGCAGCCCACCAGGCTCCCCCGTCCCTGGGATTCTCCAGGCAAGAACACTGGAGTGGGTTGCCATTTCCTTCTCCAACGCATGAAAGTGAAAAGTGAAAATGAAGTCGCTCAGTCTAGGCTATGTTAAAACTTTAGATCGGCTTCCCAGGCACTGCTCTTTTCTAGAGAGCTACTTTTCTCAGAGAACTTACTTCGAAACTTTAGTAACCAGAACTGCGGCCTCCAGCGCATTGAAGGGCAGGAAACAAATGACATTAGGAAGACGGTTCAAATCCTGTGACAGCAGGCTAGGATTAACACACATCCCAGAAAGAGTCTCTTCACATTTCAGTAACTGATCCTGTATTTCAACCACTTAGTTCAGTTCTTTAGGGCCACTGCTGTCCCCTTAAACAAACACTTGGTGTGAAACATTTGGAAAATGACCTTAACCCAATTCACTCCCAACCACTTTTCACATGTCACAAGGAGTCTCTCACAATGATGTTTCTTCAGAGAGAAAGCCAATTCTCAGATAAAGAAAAGAATTCACACACACACCTTGTGAAGAAGTACTGAGATTTTAGAAACTGACTCACAACTAACCTGTGGTTCATCATTCTTGACTCTTCTTCTTTCCCCTCCATCCACTCTGAGAACTGAATATTTGGCCATGCTGTCTGCTTTGCCCACCAAGTTTCTCGTACCACACACGTGGTGTTAATAGTGAGCCTACACACAAAGGCATTAATACCAGTCAGACCTATTGAAGTCGGCTACCTGGGGGCAAGGAGGTGGCTGGGGCAATACATTCAACATCTCCTTTCCTTCACCACCCCACCCCATTTCATCCCCTGCTGTCACTTGGCCCAAATGAATAAAGATTTTGCACCAAATCTCTCCTTAAATCACCACTGCCTCAAGTTTTCTACGTTATTTCACGTGGCTTCTGAGGCCAGGAAACAGATTTTACTTGAGATGAGTAAAGCTAGACAGACAGTCCATTGGCTAGAAATTCTGTTTGGGAGGTGATGTCTCTCAGTGTACTGCCTGCCCAATGTGATGAATGAATAAAGTAAAAGTCATCTTGGCTTGGCTGTGGTGCCCGGTTTTTCAGATGGTAGCCACTAGATGGCGGGCTAGAAAGGTACTTGGATACTTGATTCACATTGTAATCAGTAGACTTTCAGTTCAGTTCAGTTGCTCAGTCGTGTCCAACTCTTTGTGACCCCATGGACTGCAGCACGCCAGGCCGCCCTGTGCATCACCACCTCCCGGAGCTTACTCAAACTCATGTCCATTGAGTCGGTGATACCACCCAACCATCTCATCCTCTGTTGTCCCCTTCTCCTCCCACCTTCAATCTTTCCCAGCAAGGGGTCTTTTCCAATGAGTCAGTTCTTCACATCAGACGTTCAAAGTATTGCAGTTTCAGTTTCAGCATCAGTCCTTCCAATGAATATTCAGGGCTGAATTCCTTTAGGATGGACTAGTTCGATCTCCTTACTGTCCAAGGGACTCTCAAGAGTCTTCTCCAACACCACGATCCTAAAGCATCAATACTTCGGCGCTCAGCTTTCTTTATCATGTCTGTACTTGACTACTGGAAAAAACATAGCTTTGACTTCACAGGCCTTTGTTGGAAAAGTAATGTCTCTGCTTTTTAATATGCTATCTAGGTTGGTCGTAACTTTTCTCCCAGTAGACTTTAAGGGAATTGTATTACCTGGCATAACGGAGGTGGGGGTGGGGCAGTTTCTTCATCCAATCAGTTGAAAAAGCTTAAGAGCAGGGACTGAGCCTTCCTGAGCATGAAACAGTTTAGCCTCAAGACTACAGCCTGAGAAACTTGCATGAGACTCAAAGTTGCTGGGCTGCTCTGCACATTTGGGCCTCTGGACTACCACCTGGATTTCCAGCCAGCTGACCTGCCTAAGAATATCAGAACTGTCAGCACACATGAACCCATGATCCAATTCCCTAAAGTAACTCTCACTATTGGCTGTGTTTCTCCAGAGAAGCCTAATACACACTCAATATGTCACATCTTTCTCAATCCAATCCAAAGACATTAACTGAGTCACTGTATTATCCCACACCAGATGCTGTGCATTACAGGAGCTGATAGAGGACACAGCCATTTATTTAGTGCCTTCCACCTGCCAGGACATGGGCGCTAGGTGTTTTACATCTGTTATCCCCACTAGGTCTCCCAATAAACCTCACCAACAGGTAGAGTTATTGCCACTTTACAGATAAGGAATTTGAGGCTGAAGCAGAGTGCCTGGGCTGGTAGGGCCTGCACTGGAACCCAGCTTGAGTGTAGACTGTGAACTGTGGGATGGAGGGAGATGACATGGGGAGACGAGTTTGGGCACACGTCCCAGAGAGTTTCCGTGCCATGGGGGCGCCAGGAAACATCACACCCTTGTTATCAGTCCTGGGTATCCCCTTGCAATAGGAGCAGCCCCAATCCATCTGAAGCCAAAATTACCAGGAACAACATCATGCATGCAACAGAAGATGAAGTCTGTGAGTGGTGCCCAGGTGGGAGAGGTGTAACAGAAAAGCCAGCCTCCTGGTGAGGGTTCGTCTAGCTGTGAGGGAAAAGCTCGAGAACTGTGGCTGAGAAGGAAGGAGCCTCTAGGGCTGGACACAGATGTCTAACGTGACCTTGAAGTGCTTCATGAAGCTTGAGGGTAAGGCCTGACCTGAAACCTGCCCCGCTGCAGCTCAGTATTTGTTACAACAGGGAACGTGCCAACACATTCCTACGAACCTCATTCCATACTCACAAAAACCACCTGCTCAGTCCATGGCATTATTCAGAATAATTCACCCATTTTCAGGTGGGCTGCTATGGCACAGTGAGCCAATTTAATTTCTCAAGATGTGATGATAACAAGTGGGAGAACTGGGTGCAAGGAAGGCTGTCTAGAATCAGAGCTAGTGTCCGTACCCACACACTGTATTGTTTCCTCATAAAAGGGGAAAAAGGAAGAAAAAAAGGAGAAAATGAAGGAAAAAGAATAAAAGGAGACCCATGATGCTTACTGTATTGCGGCATCCATGTTGGACTGTGAGTAAAGAGAAAACTCCTCAAAGAACCTAATCAGAAAGGTAACTGACAATCACACAACATGAAATCAGGGGAATGGATGGGCTCAAGCACAGTGTCCATGTACACGGAGAGCAGTGGGAGAAGAATGGAGGGCACGGGGGAGGGTAAGAGTAGAAGGAGCCATGGGAGCAAGAGGAAGCTGAGGACAGCAGAGTGACAGGGCTCCTGTGGATTTGCCCAGGACACTGATCAGCAGGTTCAAACCTTCCATCCTGCTGATGGCAGTCTGCGTGGAAGTTACAACTCTCATCCCTGAAATAAAGTAGCCCGGCTCTCCGAGCTGTATTCATCCAACAAGTATCCCCCCAGCACCCACCTGGTCATCGATGCCCTCAGCACAGTGCCGAAAGCAGCCATAGCCTAGGACAGAACTCAGTCTCAGGAGGTAACAGATTGTCCAAGATATAGAATAAATGGGAAGCCAAGTGGGAAGGGACGAACACTAGACACTCCTGTCTGAGTGGGGATCGAAGACAGGATGCCCATCACCCGCTCAAAGGAACAGAAATGTGAGCCTAGAATTTTCAGGGTTCACTCACTGGCAATTCAGTTGAGAAACAGCTGCTATAATGGTGATGCAGTAGGAAGAAGAAAGGCGAGTGCTACTCTGGTACAATAAGGTTCTGGACAATGTGGGATTAAAAGACAGACACAGCCCTGGACCTATAAAAACTGAGCCAAGAGGTTTGCTCTAGCCACTTTTTTCGCGTATGTGGTTTGCAGCGAACAAATTGACAACGTATCAACAGCTGCACTGCTCTGTGTACCTCACCTTAACATCATTCATAAGACGGTGAACGTGTTCTGAGCACCTGTGGGGCACCAGACTCCCAGACCGGTGCTTTCCAGATTTTGTGGGCACAAGAGCGTTGCAGGCAGCAAGAGGGTCCTCAAGGAGCTCACCATGGGGTGGGCAGGGAGCCAGACTGAAGACAATGGTGAAACAAGTGTGATGAGAGCCTTGGCCTCAGGAGCCAGCAGAGGCTGGGATCAGAGGGTCAGGAATGGGCTTCTCCTGGGGGTGGGATAACATAGAATATTATTGTCCCCACTTGCAGACCTGGGAACCGAGGATCAGAGAGGGTGAGCATCTTACTCAAGGTCACACTGCTTGGTAGTGGTCCTGACCATTTTTCATCTGTGTGGGTTCAAATGTGAAGGTTTCTGCACTGTTGATAATGCCACCCTCTCAATGTTGTCACCTATTTTAGCTCACAATCACCACGTTACACATTCCCTTGACTCTAGGTCCTCCTTTATTAGATAAATAATCTCCTGAACAAAGTATAGATTTCCTGTTAGCACATCCAGTCTGTCCACTTTATAAACAAAATGTCCGTGCAGGGCATGTTGGCTCTACCGAAACTGATGGTTTACACTGAGTTTCTACTGCACCCACATGCAGGGTAAAGAAAATGGATCACTGGGATCTGTAGTTTTACTTACCTATTTCACACAATCTCAAGCATAATTTTAAATGTAGCCAATATTCAATTAAAAACAGCAGAACCACTTCCTTCCTAAAATGACCACTCATGAAAAGAGTTCATTCAATATCAGTACATTCTAGGCAGGAGACTAAGCCCCTTTCACAGGGAGTTGTGGAAATTCATTTCCTTAAGACATGGAAATACTTTTTTTTTTTTTTTTTAATATTTTTACTGTTGCTGGTTCCCTGAGAGACTTAAGCAAGCAATGCCACTTCACTTTTCTGTTTCTGACAAAACAAACAAGCAAAGCAACCCTAACACACAGGCGCATAGACGTATGTAATACACCCAATAGAGGTGTGTCAAATATAAGGCAATAGTATTGGAAATATAAGGGCTTCCCTGGTGGCTCAGTGGTAAAGAATCCACCTGCTAATGCAGGAGACTGGGGTTTGATCCCTGGGTCATGAAGAGCCCATGGAAAAGGAAATGGCAACCCACTCCAGTATTCTGGCCTTGGAAATCCCATGGACAGAGAAACCTGGTGGGTACAGTCCATGGGATCACAAAAGAATGCGACACGACTTAGGGACTAATCAACAACAATCGAAATACAAAGGGAAACCCCTAACTAATCATATATCCAAATTTCTGACCACAGCAGAGGTCTACTGCCCAGGATCAGCTGTACCCCAGGACACCAGACAACCAAAGATGCCTTCCTTTTTAAATTACTATACACTGCTACTGGTCGATTCAGGAGATAAAAGTTTTCAAAAACATTGCATACCAAGGCAGGACTCAAGGAGCCTATTACAAGTATGTACTTATTCCTATGTCACATCAAGGTCTAACTCACGCACTCTGGAGAAAGAACACCTGTGATGATTTCAATATGGGAAATGCATTCCCCCTGGAATTTTGTCTCATTTTGTGACGTGGGACAGGAGATGTGGAGGAATCTGATGCCAAGGAAAGAGCCTACTTCTGAACCTGGTGAACATTGATTTGAGCCCAGTTATCATGGTCATTAACTGATGTCCATAGCATGTTACCATATCGGTTTAAAAATGGCAGTCTGCAAACAGAGAAAGAAATAAGTCACATACAGACTGTCCATACTGTTCACGGGGTTCTCAAGTACGTCAAGGCTGTATACTGTCACCCTGCTTATTTAACTTATATGCAGAGTACATCATGCGAAATGCCAGGCCGGATGAAGCACAAGCTGGGATCAAGATTGCTGGGAGAAATATCAATAACCCCTGATATGCAGATGACACCACCCTTTTGGCTGAAAGCGAAGAAGAACTAAAGAGACTCTTGATGAAAGTGAAAGAGGAGAGTGAAAAAGTTGGGTTAAATCTCAACATTCAGAAAACTAGGATCATGGCATCCGGTCCCATCACTTCATGGGAAATAGATAGGGAAACAATGGAAACAGTGAGAGACTTTATTGTTTGGACTTCAAAATCACTGCAGATGGTGACTGCAGCCACGAAATTAAAAGACGGCTTCTCCTCGGAAGAAAAGCTATGACCAACTTAGACCACATATTAAAAAGCAGAGACATTACTTTACCAACAGAGGTCCGTCTAGTCAAAGCTTTGGTTTTTCCAGTAGTCATGCATGGATGTGAGAGGTGGACTATAAAGAAAGCTGAGTGCTGAAGAATTGATGCTTGTGAACTGTGATGTTGGAGAAGACTCTTGAGAGTCCCTTGGACTGCAGGGAGATCAAACCATCCATTCTAGAGCAAATCAGTCCTGAATATTCATTGGAAGGACTGACGCTGAAGCTGAAACTGCAATACTTTGGCCACCTGATGAGAAGAACTGGCTCATTGGAAAAGACCCTGATGCTGGGAAAGATTGAAGGCGGAAGGAGAAGGGGACAACAGAGGATGAGATGGTTGGATGGCAGCACCTACTCAATGGACATGAGTTTGAGTAGGATCCGCGAGTTGGTGATGGACAGGGAAGCCTGGCATGCTGCAGTCCATGGGGTTGCAAAGAGTCGGATAGGACTGATTGATTGAACTGAACTGAAGACTGTCCAACCGCCATCTGATACTGAAGAGGTGGGGCATCTGCGGAAAATAACTCTTCTGAAAGAACAGGGATCCCACTTGGCTAAAGAGGATTCTGGTCCTGTGACACTACGGCACACGTGGTTGGCCCTAGAGAGATAGATGTCTCTCTCTGCGTGTCTGTCCCTCTCTCTACCCCTGGCTCTCACAAGTTCTTTCTCAGGATCAGGTTCTCAGCAGCAGGACGCCAATGCAGTGCCTCCCATGCTCAGCCCGTGCGAGAAGCCGGGAGTGGGAGGCGGTCTTCTATTCCTCCCATCCACACTAAGGCCTCCCATCCTTAGTGTGTGTGGAATAGAAGGGTGAAGACCACCGAGAGGAGTCCTCCAGCGTCCTATAGAGCCAACCCGCCCTTGAGCGGGGAGGAGTCTGCGGGCATGATTATAACGTCACAAAGATGGGACATTTACCCCTCCACTCCTTATAGAAGGAACTTCCTGCGTATTCCCTGCGTTCTAGTGGGTTGAGAGGGAGCCTGGAGTGGCCTGAAGAAAAGTAGGTTCCTCCCCGAGCACGGCGTCAGTAGGGCGATGGGGATTCAGAGAAGAGGAGTTAGTGCCGGGCCCTCTCGACCGCGTGCCCGGAGGTCCTTGCCAGCAGCTTGGAGGCTAGGAGGGACCATCGCTGCCAGAGTCGCAGGAAGTTTCCTTCCACACAGATGACAGTTGGTGATGGTCGGCTCTTGGGGTTGGAGGGTGGCGGCTTCTCCCCGATTGCCTGGTAATTTGTGTTGTCGCCTGTCAACGTGAGGAGCAGCTCCTGTTACTTGAATGTTTTTCTACCAATTGTTCCTAGTAACACACTGCTGCTGCTGCTGCTGCCAAGTCGCTTCAGTCGTGTCCGACTCTGTGCGACCCCAGAGACGGCAGCCCACCAGGCTCCCCCGTCCCTGGGATTCTCCAGGCAAGAACACTGGAGTGGGTTGCCATTTCCTTCTTCAATGCATAAAAGTGAAAAGTGAAAGTGAAGTCGCGCAGTAGTGTCCGACTCTTCGCGACCCCATGGACTGCAGCCTACCAGGCTCCTACATCCATGGGATTTTTCAGGCAAGAGTACTGGAGTGGGGTGCCATTGCCTTCTCCGAGTAACACACTAGGAAAGAGTAAAAGCAAACTAATAGAGACACTGGCTGTATTTCTACCGATTGCAATTGGGAGAGCACCACAGACCTGATGATCAGACTGCCAGCAAGGTGGTTTGCACTGTACTTCATTCCACAGAGAGTAGTAGAGAAGTGACAGTGGGGACCTTTGCAGGGGGGAAAACATTTAGGGGGAAATCTTGTCGACAAAAGAGGAAACAATTATCTTTGTGACTAGCTAGTTTCAGTTGAACTGACTTTTAGTCACCGTTCCTAGTCATGAGACAGAAAACAAGGAGTTGGATGGTCTGTGTCTGCCTTTTAATGACAAGGAGGAAGGTCTGTACTTGACCTTGTAGTAGGTAAACCCAGGAGTCACTGGATACTTTGGATGAGGGGTCCGACGGGGAAGGGTGGTGCTTTGCATTAAGTCATTTTGGGGACATGAAAGTCTGCAGAGATTTCTTTACTGTGGCTTTTCTTAACAGCTCAGGTGAAGTTGAACTTTGTCAGCATGGTAAATATGTGCATCTTTCATGCCGGTCCCAGTAGATAAGTATAAAGGCAGAGAGGTTCGAACACCCCCCACCTTTTAAAATTGGATTATGATTGCTTTAAATGTTGTGCTAATTTTTGCTGTAGGACAAGGGTGAATCAGCTATAAGTATATACATATATCCCCTCCCTCTTGAACCTCTCTTCCACCCCCCAACCCCACCCCTCTAGGTCATTACAGAGCACCAAGCTAAGCTTCCTGTGCTATATAGAAGCTTGCCCTAGCTATCTGTTTTACACATGGTAATCTGTATATTTCAGTGCTGCTGCTGCTAAGTCCCTTCAGTTGTGTCCGACTCAGTGCTACTCTCTCAATTCAATCCATCCTCTCCTTGCCTGCTGTGTCCATAATTCTCTTGTCCATGTCTGAGACTCTAATTTTGCCCTGCAAATAGGTTCATCAGTACCTTTTTCTAAATTTCACATATATCTGTTGATGTAGGATGTTTGTTTTTCTCTTTCTGATTTATTTCACTCTATAACAGGCTCTAGCTTCATCCAATTCACTAGAAATGACTCAAATTCGTTCCCTTTTATAACTGATTAATATTCCACTGTATACATGTACCATAACATCTTTATCCATTCATTGACAAACATCTATGTTTCTTCCATATCATGGATATTGTAGATACTGGTGCAAGGAACATTTCGGTACATCTGTCTGAATAATAGTTTTCTCAGGGTGTATGCCCAATAGTGTGATTTCTGGGTCATATGGTAGTTTTATGGGCTTCCGTGGTAGCTCAGCTGGTAGAGAATCCATGTGCAGTGTGGGAGAACCCAGTTCAAATCCTGGGTTGGGAAGACCCCCTGGAGAAGGGATAGGCTAGCCACTCTAGTATTTACGGGCTTCCCTGGCGGCTCAGACAATAACAGATCTGCCTGCACTGCGGGAGACCAGCTTTGGTCCCTGGGTTGGGAAGATCCCCTGGAGGAGGGCATGACAACCCACCTCGGTATTCTTGCCTGGGGAATCCCCATGGGCAGAGTAGCCTGGTGGGCTACAGTCCATGGGGGTGCAAAGAGACGGACACAGCTGAGCAACTAAGCACAGCACAGCACGAGGTAGTTTTATTTATTCCCAGTTTTAAAGGAAATCTCCATACTGTTCTCCATAGTGGCTGTATCAACTTTCATTCTCGCAAACAGTAAAGGAGGATTCCCTTTTCTCCACGTCCACTCCCACATTTATTGTGTGTAGATTTCTGATGACCATTCTGACTGCTGTGACAAGATTGCTAATTGTCGTTCTGATTTGCATTTCTCTCATGATGAACAAGGTTCAGCATCTTTTCATGTCTTTGTTGACAGGTTCCGTTTTTACTCTGGAAGTAATCAACACTTGAACATCACTGTATAGTTAGTTCTCAAGAGGTTTGGGTTTTTTTGGTAATCTAAATGAAGGCAGCAAAAAGGAGTCATTATCACAGAATAGAATCATAATCCTCTTCAATTCAGGAAACTAGGTCCCAGAGAGTGTAAGTAACTTGCCCACGGTCACAGAAGAAGTAAGTGGTGGGACCTTGATTCAAATCTAGGTGTCTGTGGCTTCATCACCTCCCAGCTCGGCATCACAGGGTGATGGTTTCCAGATCCACACATCAGGCTCAGCACTCTCTTCCTGACTACAGACTTCCCTAGTCAACTGACAGGGCTGCAGGGAGACTGCACTCAACAAGTGCTAGGCAACTTCTGGGACACCGGAGATGCCTTCACAGGGAAGAGAAGTGAAAGACACGCTGGGTTCCACAGGCCTCTACCCACCCCCTGGAGGGAATGAGGAGCTACAGGAGGTTCTAAAGGGGGCTGTTTCTCTGAGAGACAGGCTGATGGACTGCCGTTCTGCATGCATGTGACAAGAAACACTTGTTCCTTTGAGTTTATTTTTCTTTACGGTTGAGAATACATAGCACATGGTGAAAATACACAAAGCAGATATGTAAAACCAAGCAGATATATGGATAAGCAGATACATTCCCATTATACCAACAGAATACCTGACAGTAAGACAGCACTTCTTTGTAAAAGAAGAACATTCTCCTAGACTAAAGCAATGAAACAGGAAATTAGTCTGTTTCTTAATTCTTAGCCTCATTCCACCATCACAGATGAGGCATCATGGGCACAGAGAAGTTAGGTCAGCTCCCCCAAGTCGTTCTAATAGTTTGTGTTTGAGTCCTCCGGGCAAGGAATATGCAACATGTCCAAACTGTATCCATCCCCCTCCCCCTGCTCCCCACACAGCTGCACCTCCTTTACTGTTACCAGATAAAATGTTATTGTTGAATCACGCAAAGACGCTGGGATTCTTGGCCTCCGGAGGAGAAGAATTCAATCCGGGGCCAGAGACGAGACTTGATCACTCAGAGCTTTTGTGTAATAAAGTTTTATTGAAGTATCAAGGAGATAGAGAAAGCTTCTGACATAGGCATCAGAAGGGGGCAGAAGAGTACCCCCCTCCCCCCGCCTGCTACTCTTCAGCTGGATGTTATATAGTCACTAGCAGTCTGTTAATGAAAGAAAGGAATGTCTGAAAACTCAGAATGGCACCAGGCCCCTCACCCATAAGATGCATTTTGGGATAATCTTGGCACCAAATGGTTCATCCTGGGCCATAAAATGATTAACTTGAATCTTGAAGAAGGGCAGGTCACCATACAAATAGTTTCGTTTGCATAGATTAGGGGAACAATATCTGAGTATAACATGTTGATTTCTCAAGTAGGTTCTGAGCCAAGAGGCGGAACTGACTTGAAGACAGAGTCTGGGGTAAATGCATAGTACATTAGCATAGCTTAAGATAAACATTTTCATAAGAGAAATGCATTGGTTATCTCTAGGTTTGAGAATAGTTAACTTCAGGTGAAACCAGGTGTCATTGTGGCAACACAGTATTTTAAGAGAAACCGCTTTTTAAATTTGTATAGAGAAGGAAAAAAATATCGCTAGTTTGTTTCCTCTTGCCCCTTAAGAGAGATAAAAATGTCTGTCACATGCAGGCTATTTCTTCTGTTTGGAGACCTCTGGCCTTCCTGCCTGTTACTCTCTCACTGATTCAGTGCATCCCAGCCTTCTCCCCAGCTGCTTAGGCCAGAGATGCTTAAAGCCATCCTTGCCTGCTGCCTCTCTCTCACCACACTCTCAATCATCAAGCCTCACCTCTCTGCCTCCTAAGTCTAAGTAAGATTCTCTTCCTTCTCTCCCTCAGCACAGTGAATTCCCTAGGCCAGGTCACCCTCGTCTCTCTCCTTGACAAGCACCAGCAATCCTGATGCTTTCCAACACATGGTCTGTCCTGCTGCCTGAGGAAGGGAAGCTTTCTTCAGTGCAATCTGGGCATGACACCCTTGCTCAAAACTCTGCACAGGCTGCCTGCTGCTCTTAGGATATTGTACAGCCACCTGGACTAGGCGCAGGAGGTCTTGTCTGCCCCCAAATGCCCGATCTTCACCAGACACCCTCCTTCCTCTCCAAGCCCCACTTGATATTCCAGCCACCCAGACCTCTCTCTGTTCATCAGATGGCTGGTGTGCTCACACTCGTACTCCCTAGCTGCCCCCCACCCCCTTGTTGCCCCCTCCCCACCCACCAATTTCACAATCTCACTCCTGCCTTTGCCTCCATCTTACATGCCCTTCTTCCCTCCTCATCTGCCTGATTCCTTCTTAGGTTCAGCGGTCAGGCTGGGTAGGGCAATTTCCATTTTTCCTGGGGAGTACCTGGGTGAAAAGTCACAGTTAACAGATTTGATATTATTACCAAATGCAAGGTGGTGGAGATTTCACTATGAATCCCTGCTGCTCGATGAGCTGATGAGAAATGCAATCAGATGGCAGAGTTTGTCTGGGAAAGGCTTCCTTGCTAAGCAAAGGATACAGACAGAAAAGCTCTCCTTGTGCTTTATATGGGCCTGTTGTTGTCTTTGAATATGGCCTTTTGAATTTGGTCACAGCATTGGAAGCATAAAGGGATCCAGGGTGACCACCTGCTTCACAGTGAGCAGGGATAAGCCGAAGCATGGAAGTTTCACAATGTCACTTTACGGTGTCTGTGACCCAGTACACGGAACAGGACTTGAGCTTCCCCACCCATGCAGTGTGTGTTGATGAGATTTTCACTATTTTTCACGTTATAGTGTTGAGTTCCTGTTAGGACGAGATGAAGTATATTGATACGTCCTCCCTATGCGGGGTGTGATTTACTAGTCCCTGTGGTCATCAGGGAGGCAATGACGAGCTCTCAGCTCAGTATGGGGACCCTCCTAGGGAATGTCACAGCACCTTCTTGCAACTCCTCAGGTGTCTCCACCTGGTGCCATCAACCCATGGAGGGAACTGCCAGTTCCTGTGATGGGCAGTGGAGGGAGCGACCCCACTGCTGCTTCGACCTGCTACAGATTCAACTGTGACGACTGACTCCCTTCACTATAACTCCTCTGAGCAGAACACACCTAAATATGAAATGAAGTGTGTGCCTGTGGTATGTAAAGCCAATTAAATAGTTGGACATGGCACCAGTTCCACCACCACACCCCAAGCCTCACCCCAGCCAGAGAATGGAGTAGACTCTGAAGGGGCTCAGGCATGCCTCCCTTTCCACTGATGTGTCCGTAACGGGTGGCGGGGGGCAGTGTAAATTACTCACCTGGAGCATAATTATGGAGCTTGTGGGAGCCAGGTATATGGGGTTTTATTCCCCACAGACCCAGAGGGGTAAGGATGAACCCCAGCCTTCTCACAGACAAGGAAGCAAGCTGAAAGAGCTTAGGTGGCTGATGCAGTAAAAGCTGGATCTTGGAGTCATGCCCTAGATTCAAGCCAGTCTTCTCTGCAGTCACAACAACACGCGTGGCTTGTGTTTCAGTTACTGAGATGCAGATGTTCCATGAGAGGAGAGCCATCAGTGTCCCAATCTCCTGTCCACTTGTGAAACACGGGTATCCAATAGGGCAAAGCCACCTGAAAGGGTCCTAAGCCCCTTTGTGTGCGCCTTAGGAGGAGCTGCCTTGCAGCCAAGAAACTGGAGTCCGCTGTTAGGAAAGGGTTGCTCCAGAGACAACAGCAAGCAGGAGTTTAACTTCCCCTGCGGGGAGGCACTCTGCCATATCAGAGAGGCTTTGCAACCAACCCCCACCCCAGTTATGTCTCCACCAGTCTCACTCTGTTTATCAGATATAAGGAATCAGGAGGCACGCCAAAGCACAGCAAGTGTTTTTAGTGGCTGTAAGACAGCACTGGAGACGACCCAGCTGCCATGGTGCTCTGGAGACATTTGGGGATGAAATCTGTCTGGCTCCACCTGTGTCCAGGTCTGTGCCCTTCTGCTCGTGTGTGTGTAAACTGTGGAAGGTCAAAGTGCCACCTCAAGAACCCCCCACCCTGGTCCCCACCACGAGAATGTGTCCTGACTAGGGATCCACACCTCATCCCACCCCCGGACATATGGCAGGGGTCAGATGCTCTCTTCTGTGTTCCCTGAGTTCTATAATTTAAATCCTGCCATCGCTTTTCTCACACAGCACGTGGCAGTCATCTGCTTGTAGGTGACAGTCCTCATCATGCCTAACGAACTCAGCCGCAGTAGGAGGAGACATAGCGTCTGGTCCCTGCTTAGAACTACTTCCTGAATGAATGAAGGACCGGGACTCAAGGTAAATTCTCAGTCAATAAAGCGTAGCTCTTCGTGGACCAGTTACTTGTGTGTTAATAACGACACAGGAGAATGGAGTAAGCAGGACATCTGTGGAATCAGATTCTCTTCCCTTTGGGGGCGGGGATTGGAGTGCATGTTTCATATGACCCCTAATTCTGGAAACTCCTGATCAAAGAGGCTGCAAGGTTCATTACACACGTGTGGGTCACTCTGTTGCCCCATCAGCCACAGTTGTAGCCTCACAGTGGAACTGGGGTCAAGATCCTGAGAGCACCATTCAGGTCACTGAACGTTTCCCAAGGACCAAGTGGCAATGTAGGCCCCGTAACTATGTGTCCAGACGATGGACTGTTGAATGACCTCAGGCTGCTAGTGGAGTCTCTGACACTGTGCTTGGAGCACAGGCGTCTATGGAGTCGGGGACACCAGTACAGGTAGGAAAGGCGTGTCGAGTCCAGGGGAGGCCGTCAGCCTCACTCGGAGCTGCCCCTCGTGCATCCTCCTCACTCCTTGCTTGCCCCACCTCAGCTGTCTGTGCTCTTTCCCCCTGTCCTGCCTCTGCCTCCCTCACAGGCCTGGTACAGGCATGTCCATCAGCACCTATGACCCCTGCTTGTCCCTGTTGGTTCACCGACAGAGCAGACGCTTACCCAGTGCCGCCGTATCTAGTCCCCGCTTTCTGTTCAACTCTGCTCCCAGCTGCCCTGGCCACCTGGCTATGTCTTCCCCCGCCTTTATCCCCACTGTTCCCTCTTCTGCGATATCCTGACCCCAGATGTCTGCTGTGCTGACTCCTTTCCCCCTTCAAGTCTTTGTTAAAATATCAGCTCCTCAATGAAGCCCGCCCTGGTTGCTCTGTTCAATACTGTGACTTGCAGCTTTCCGCCTTGCTGCCCACAGTACCAGTCCCTTACAGGACTTACATATATCTGATAACAGCACCACCCCCTTCTAACACACTGTAGAATGTCCTGGGTTGTTATGAGGTAGGGTGCCTCCTACCCCCACCCCTTCCCCTTTGGGGAGAGTAAGTCCAGCACAGGGATTTCTGTGGGCTGGCCACTTGTATCCAGTACAGAGAGCCAAGAAAAGCCTCGATGAATATGTGCTGCCTGAAGCAATGTGCCTGCCTCCCTGCTAGACTGTGAGACCCCTGGGGGTCCTGTTCTTCTCATCCTTGGGGCAGGCCCTCCCTCCATGCAGGGAGAGGGCCTCAAGTTGTCTTGCCTCAGTTTCAGCCACACCTCCAGGCCAGCAGCTCTGTGACCTGGGACTCAGGAGTCACCTGGCTTCACTTCAAACTGTAAACACCTGTCCTTAAAGGAATGTAGGTATTTTCAATGTTTAGACTTTACTTTGGGCCTCAAGTTTTTGGCACCCACATTGAGTACGAATTGTGAGTAAACTCTTCCAAGCTAGGCTTCAACAGTACGTGAACTGAGAACTTCCAGATATAGTTAGGTTTTGAGGAGGCAGAGCAACCAAAGATCAAATTGCCAATATCTGTTAGGTCATGGGGAAAGCAAGGGAATTCCAGAAAAACATCTACTTCTGTGTCATTGACTATGCTAAGACCTCTGACTGCGTGGATCACAACAAATAGAGAAAATTCTTAAACAGAGGGCAGTACCAGACTACTCGAACTGTCTCCTGAGAAACCTGTATGCGGGTCAAGAAGCAACAGTTAGAACCAGAGTTGGAACAAATAACTGTTTCATAACTCCTTCATGGGGAAGGAGTATGACAAGGCTGTATATTGTCATGCTGCTTATTTAACTTAGATGCAGAGTACATCATGCGAAATGCCAGGCTGGAATCAAAGATTGCTGGGAGGAATATCGACAAGCTCAAGTACACAGACGATAGCACTCTAATGGCAGAAAGGAAAGAGCAAATAACCTTTTGATAAAGGTGAAAGAGGAGAGTGAAAAAACTGCCTTAACCTCAACATTTAGAAAACTAAGATCATGGCATCTGGTCCTATCACTTCATGGCAAATAGAAGGGGGGAAGTGGAAGCAGTGACAGAATTCATTTTCTTGGGCTCCAAAATCACTGCAGATGGTGATTGCAGCCATGAAATTAAAAGACACTTGCTCCTTGGAAGGAAAGCTATGACAAACCTAGCTTGCACACATTCTCAGGCACTTCAGTAGTGTCCGGCTCTTTATGACCCCATGGACCGAGGCCCAACAGGCTCCTCTGTCCAGGGGATTCTCCAGATGAGAATCCTGGAGTGGGTTGCCATGCCCTCCTCCAGGGGATCTTTCTGACTCAGGTATTGAATCCGTATCTCCTAAGTGTGCTGCCTTACAGACAGATACTTTACCACTGAGCCCTGGGAAAAGCACATGACAAACCTAGACAACATTAAAAAGCAGAGCCATCACTTTGCTGATAAAGGTCTGTAGAGTCAAAACTACGGTTTTTCCAGTAGTGATGTACAGATGTGCGAGTTGGATCATTAAGAAGGCTGAGTGCCAAAGAACTGATGCTTTCGAATTGTGGTGCTAGAGATGAGCCTTGAGAATCCCTTGGACAGGAAGGAGAACAAACCCGCCAATCCTAAAGGAAATGAACTCTGATATTCACTGGAAGGACTGATGCTGAAGGTGCAATACTTTGGCCACCTGATGCGAATAGCTGACTCACTGGAAAGGACCCTGATGCAAAAAGATTGAAGGCAGGAGGAGAAGGGGGCGACAGAGGGTGAGATGGTTAGATAGCATCACCAACCCAATGGACATTAATTTGATCAAACTCAGGGAGATAGTGTAGGACAGAGGAGCCTGGCATGCTGCAGGCCATGGGTAGTAAATGGTTGGACACGACTCAGCGACTGAACAACAACCACCACCTCCACCTTACCTTTGAGCTTGCCTAAGCTGCCAGAGCCCCACTCTCAGCAGGGTGAAGAAGCTTTCTGTGTCTCTCAGTGGTAAAGGCTGAGACTTCTGTCTTCACACACTCAGTGCCCCCTGCTTAGGTGATGATGGGTCCTTAGAATGCTCATCACTCCCTCCCAGAGCTCAGACCAGGAAGCCTTCTCACAACAGGAATGGAGCACCTACCCTGGTACAGAAATGGGAGTTGGAGCTGTTTACCCCCTCTCAATGTGTTTTCTCCCTTTGCATTCATTTGCACATTTCTTCTTGAGTCACCGAATCCAACTCCGCTCATCCCCTCCTGGTAACTGTAACAAGCTGCACCTGCATCTCTATCAGGGCGGGTGCACGTACCCCCCGCACTATGTATTTTCCTTCTCTCCCTTCAGAATCTCTAGACTCCCAGACACCACCCTCAAAAGGGGCAGCGATGCAGGGGAGGTTGTGACTCTCATCCACAGCCTGGGCCAAAGCACAGCTGTGTTATATATAACCTCTTTCACTCTTAGAATGAACCTTATCTTCTAGCTTTCCTCCTGCTTCTTGGCCACCCTGCTCACCGTTTTGCTTGGCTTTTCCCTTAGGTCCATTCCCTGTGTTTCTCCTTTGCACTTCTTTTCTGTTTATGTGTCTGTCTGGTCCACCAGTGTGATATTCCCATCATCCACCTCACATCACTGGTCTTGTTATTTCAAGCGTTGCAGATACAACCTGAAACACGCTAGTAATCAATATGTGTGTACTAAATGAAGGAATATTTTTATGACTGACAGGAAAAGCATCTCCTCCATGTAGGAGTCGGTATATAGGCGTCATATTTGTTGCACCATACCTAGTCTTGTGTGTTGTTCCAGACACTGTAGGAGTGTGACTCTGTCTTGGTGCCCTGGTGCCCTTGCATGTCCCCACTTAGGCTACGTAGGCAAGGCTAAACTGCAGGCTGACTTGAATCTTGTCAGAGAACCTCCTGATTGCTCTTGCAGCAAGGGGAGATAAGCAGCCTGATGAAGAGCTGCTATGAGGCCGTTTCTTAACTGCCTCCTCATCCAGCTGGAGGTGACACAAAGTTGTTACTCATCCACCTCTGGTTTCAGTTGAACATAGAATGGTCTCCCTAGCCCCACCTGAGAGTACAGCTCTGGACTGCAGAGCTGCTCAGTGCCATAGGGCACAACTGCGGGCTCCTTCCTGGCACAGACCCACCACCTGTAGTGCCTTTACTGAGGCCTTCCAATTCAGTGGCAAACCGCGGGACTAGGGACAAGGCAACTGACACCAGGGTCATATTGCTTCTGCACTGTCTGTAAGGTAGAATCTGAATCCATTCGGGTTCATTGTCTCCTTACTGGCCAAGCCCGTAGAAGGTGACAAGCCAAACTAACAACTGCAGTGGTGCCCTGAGGCCCTGTAGCTCCTGCGCTGTGACTTAGGGACTGGCTGCCTGACTACGTGACAGAGTCTGGTGTTGAGTTGTGTGATGTTGCATGACTAGAATATTGGCTTATTTTCTTTGTCACCACACACAGCAAGGAGCACAGCTTTCACTACATATTATGACTTAGGGTAGCCTTGTCAGTCCTCATTAACAAACCAACCTTAGAAAGGATGCCGTGTCTGACACCAGCTACACTGCTATTGAGTCAATATATTTATTTAGACAAAATATGTTTCTGAAGTCCAATTCATTTTAAAAGTTAGCCTTATAGTCTACTTGAAATTCAAAATCTGTATCACTTGAGAAAATTCTAATTGTAAAGGTAAATGAAATTAAAAATTTTGAAAGTTTAAATGAAAAATTGGAGAATAAGCCAAATCCATTTGCAATGTAATGCCTACTACACGTTATCTTGTTTATTCTTCATAACAAATATTTAGTGTAAACTTGTAATTTCCATTTCAGAAATGGGGAAACAGATCCAAAGGATGTAAATACCTTTCTCATCTTCACACAGTATGTGTCAGAGCCAGTATTGACACTCTAAGTTATGTCACGTGCTGTGCTTAGCCGCTCAGTTGTGTCCGACTCTTTGCGACCGCATGGACTGTAGTCCGTCAGGCACTGCTATCCATGGGGATTCTTCAGGCAAGAATACTGGAGTGGGTTGCCCTGGCCTCCTCCAGGGGATCTTCCCAACACAGGGATCGAACTCAGGTCTCCAGCACTGCAGGCAGATTCTTTACCGACTGAGCCACCAGGGAAGCCCAATTATGTCATGTCATAGCCAATAAGGAGACACAGCTGATAAGACTCAAGTCATTTTGGCTCATGAAGTTCCCCTCGCTCCTTTCCCTTTTCTTCTAGCTAGAATCTATTCTTGTCAGGCAGCTCCATGACCTAGGGGCTTTTTCACACACTTTTTGGTAAGATGGGACACTCTAACTTAAGTCTCATGGTAGATTTGAACCTCCCATTTTCAGTCCTTTTGGACCTGGGTTTTCATACCTCTGTAAGGGCACAACAGCTGCTGTTTATAATCCCCTGTTACTCCCTAAGCAGAGTGCATTCTGAATAGATCCTTTGTTGCAGAAATATAGTTTTTGGTGTGTGAGGATGCAGATGGAGGCTCAGAGATGTAAGCGTTTTGTTACTATGTAATAATAAGGATATAAGGGAGGAATCAGACAGCTGGAGGACTTCCCTGTAGCTCGAACGGTAAAGAATCTGCCTGTGATGCAGGAGACCAGGGTTCGATCCTTGGGTTGGGAAGATCCTCTAGAGAAGGGAATGACAATCCACTCCAGTATTCTTGCCTGGAGAAATCCATGGACAGAGAAGCCTGGCGGGCTACAGGTTGTGGGGTCGCAAAGAGTCGGACATGACTGCGTGACTAACACACACACACACACACGCACAGCTGGAGGGCTTCTGAGTTCTGGTGATTATCAAGCCAATGGAGGATGTCACGGAGAAGAAAAGATGTTTGTGGCTGCTCTCTCCCTGTACCCAAAAAAAAATTTGGAAGGCAAGTCAGAAGTGTGTGAAAGATACTCTGTGGCATTTGCCATGGAATTTGACAGCAGTTTTTTTTCTCTGTCTCCCTAGAACCTTTAACAATGGCTTTGGAATTTCATTTCTCTATAGGACAATACAAATATATTAAGTTTTAAAAAATGTTTCCCTGTCAATGATTTTATCAGGGACCATATGAGATTTGGGTGGCACATTTTGTAAACCCACATATTCAAGAGAAGATCAAAGGCTTTTATGACTTTTTATGTGTGGGTATATATATATGTATTTGTATGTATTAACATGTAGATTACACCTAAAGAATACGTTATGACCAAATTTTTTTTAACCATAGAAGTGCAAGGGTGGTTTACATGTATAAGGTTACCAATGCAATTCACCACATTAATAGAAAAATGGAGGGAAATCAATTCTATCATCATCACAATTGATGCAATATAAGTGTTTGATGAAAATTAATCTATATTTAAGACAGCAAACTAGGAATAGAATGGAACTTACTCTGATAAAGTATATCTACAAAAAAGAAACTTAAACAGGTTGAAATGGAGTAGATTTTTCATTTCCTATCAGGAAAAAAATGCTGATTATCACCTGTTTTAGTCAAGACTGTTCTGGCTAGGTTTGTTCAATGCTGCAAAATGAGGAAAGGTTTAAGATTTAAGCCAGTAGAAACTGTTGATACTCAAATATAATAGTATATTTTGAAAAGCAAAAACAATCTAGATCTAAAGTTTTGGAATTAATATGCATATTTAGAGGAATTGTTGGACAGAAAGTCTATATATAAACATTCTATCTCTACATACATCCTCAACTAGACGATAAAAATCGCAAACCATGAATTTTCAATAACATTAAATACCCAGGGATAAATTTAACAAAACATGTGCAAGTAGAAAATGAAGCTTTATTGACAGAACATTAACAGTCAAATATACAGCATAAGAACAGCAGAGATGGCTTCAGTTTATCTTCTTTCAAGCAAATGGTTGCCCTTCACCTATAATATAAACATTAAAAAGTTACTTAGCAGAACTTTATTTCAGTGACAGGAGAGGTATACAAAGTTCACTGCAGTTGTAGTTTTATAAAATGGACTAAAACAGGAACACTAAGGGCGACCCTTTGGCTTACCTTCAGTTAATCCTCTACAGAGACTTTATAGACTTTTCAGGCACATTACCAGTATTTTTAAAAACACACTACTCTTCCTAGTTATACAAGAAAACAAGGACACTGAGTTCAGAACAAATGAAATCAATGGAACCTATCAGAAGGTAGTTTTCAGTAGAAGGCAAAACTGTGTACACATTCAGTAAAATATCTAACAACAAAAAGCACCCTAAGAAAAAGAAAATGCACAAAAAAATGAAACAAAAAATCCCAAAAAAGTATCATTTAAATGTATTGATTTGAAATAATATTCTGAATATAGGATAGCTAAACAGTTGTTCTCTCTGTTACTGCTTAAGTGAAGTAAATAAAAAGGCCAGTATTACATTTGTTTCTTCTCTACTGTGGAAAAGTGTAGAAGTTTTCATTTGTTTTAGTTTATCCCTGATACGGTTGTTTTACGTTGGTTCAACATTTGTCCCCCTTTTTACTTGTGGCCCTCATGTAATTCTAAACGTTTCTTTTCACCCTGGAAAGCATTCCAGTTGGTATAATACATTATATGGTGACACTAATTTTAAGTCATTACTATCACTGGCGACATGGTGACATCAAAATGTGAAGAAGAAATAGGACTGTTTCTCACAGCCACACCAAAAAAAGAAAGAAAGAAAGGAGAGAAGAGAAGAAAAGGGAGAGCAAGAGGGTGTATGAGTGAGACAGAAAAGCAAGTAGGAAGACAGAAAGAAAATCTGGAAAAGCAGATATTTTCTTTGCTTCTAAATGATAATGGCTTTTGAGAGACAACTCTGACCAATTTCAAAAGTTCATCCACGGTATCTGTGATGTTTACTTATTTAGTTACCGTGGGGTATGTTAAACAGTGTTTGTTTTTCTATCCTATTAGCCATTTCATCAATATTCTGAAAATATCTGAGTTCCAGATTATACTGTTTTAATTCTGTAATATACTAACTGTTAGTGTCTTGTTCATATTTCCTATTATGTGTACTTGGGCTTTGTCCATTTTCTTCACAATTATGTAAACTGAGAGGAATGGACTGGGAATTTGGGGTTGGCAGATACAAACTATTACACTCAGAATGGATAAACAACAAGGTCCTACTATGCCGCACAGGGCACTAAGTCCAATGTTCTGTGAAACAGAAACAATATTAAAAAAATGTATATAAAATGTATATATGTGTGTTAAAAATTACGTAAACTAGCACATTGTCTGTATTTATTAGTTGAATTTATTTTCCTCTTCCTAACAATTCATACCTGTCTTTTATTAAGTATCTTTTTCTTTTTCCTGTAGGTTTATTCTGTTGCTCTTTTTCTTACCTTTTATATTGTATGTAGGATTTTATATGTATGTGCTTTGTAATTTATTTATTGTTCTTTTTAAGTACCACACATATTTATGGCTAAGAGTTTTCTATGAGAACATTTTAATCATGTTCTGTAGTTACTTGAAAGTAGACTGGAAGTGGTATTTTCATCTAAATGTTCTAATGGAATGGAACAAAAATGTAAAGTGAAAATATTTAGAAGGCTAATACACAGTAAATTCTTCCCTAACCATGAAGTTCTTCCTTTAAAATCAGAACCATGCAATTCATTGTCAGCAATTTGGAAAACACGTATGTGAAGGACACTAAGTTGATTATGCAGGAAGAACTAGAGTTACAGACTTTGAACTTCAAAACTTTTTAAACGGATGTATCAAAGAGCAAAAATAACATATTTGATATGGTTAGAGATGATTATAGCATGAGGCTCAGATTTTTATTAGTTCTTTAAGACTGACAGTTCTTTACGAGTGGGATGTATGGCAAATACCACCATCAAAAACCATCATAGCATTGCAAAGTAATTATCCTCCAACTAAAATAAGCAAAAATCCCCCCAAAACTCAGACCAAACGTGGGGGCAGGTAGTGTGCATAGCATGTGTATCTTACTCACACCTGCCTTGAACATCACTGACTACATGCACTCTCTCAACTTCATCAGCCACAGACACAGGAAACTAGACTATCTTTTGCCATTTCATTGTTCAGTCATTTCATGCTTCATTGGGGAAAGGATTTAAAATGCAACTTTTTAAGAGCTAGAGAATTCAGAATTTGAGAGAATTTCACAAACTCAAGCAGAATATTGGCTCATTTTCTTTTTTAAAAAAGTTTATATATTTATTTAAATTGGAGGCTAATTACTTTACAATACTGTGGTGGTTTTTGCCATACATCGACATGAATCAGCCACAGGTGTACATGTGTTCCCCATCAGAAAATGAAATCTCAATTCCCCTGTTATAATTTGACTCAAGATGCTATTTTATGATAAATAAATCACGAAAAACAGAATTCTTGTATGCATTCCATCGAAGAGAACCAGAGAATGCAAAAATTAGCATTGGAAAATTAGCATTTTAGTATACTTGTTCTGAATTCACAACTTATATGAGTAAAGTTGAGTTTAGAAGTTAAGGGATTTTGCAGAATCACACGCATTATGTTAAAGCTGGTACTAGAACCAGTTGAATGCCTGAGCATATTTCATATAAACTGATATTTATTACAAATGCATTACATATTTGTTACAAGCACAAATTATAAAAGAACCTGAAAATTATTAGCTGTTGCTTAAAGTACTTCTACTCAAGAGAAGAAAATGGTTTCTATTTTCAATTCGATATGGCTTTGATCCTGTCTGTTTCTTTATTTGAAAGTCTGTAAGTCAAGCACTCAGGCATCTGGGGTCTGAACTATCTTTCAAAAAATATGTGAACTCTGTTATTAAAATAATAGTAATGTTCCCTCTATATAATATTCTGAAAAACAGAAACCACATAAATTACTTTCTGAATGGATGACATACCTGCTTCTGGCATTTCAACAGGCTCTGTATTTGATGCAAGCTCCTCCTGGACATCAGGACCATCTCCACCTTTGCCCCCAGTCTTTGCCTCAGCCAATTCCTGGAGATCAGTTTCCAGGTCAGAATCTTTAAAAAGAAAAAAAATGTATCAATTCAGCTGTAAAGCATACAGTATAAACAACGGAATGATAATATTGATTCCCTCAGTATTATGAATTAAAAGCCTTAGGCTAGTATGGTAAAAATGTGATGAATAAGAACCTCAGGAGCATTATTCCAGGAATGTTTTGCTGGAGAAAAAGGAAAGCAGAATTTTCCGAACGCTATTACCATTTTCCTTTCCCAGGGTTGTCCTAAGACACCTTAGTTGCCCCCTTCTCTTTGTCTTGAAAACAAGGGAAAATTCGAGCAACCACACTAACCTGCAAACTATACTCTCCTCAGTTTTTCAGGAACTGTCTGAAGTCCTTTTCTAATGTTTCCTTTCCTCCCCTTGCTGGTTATGTCTTAAGTCATGATGCACACATACACTTTACCTCCAGACGCATCCTTCTCCTTCTCTTCATAATGATTCATTGGATCCTCTCCATTTACTTCCTCCTTTCCAGCTGTGATATCCTGAATCTCAGCTGGCGGTTCCTCTTGTTGAGGTTGCTCAACACTGGGCTGCTGGTCCTAGTAGAGTGTGCATGCAAATAAAAACCTTTTGTTGTTAATACATCTAACAGCATAAATATACATAATACACAGATATATCTAATCATAAGTAAACCTAACTTTTCCCAGCCCAATTCTATGTACTTACTTTTAATTAAGTTACTTTTTCCCACAGAGAAGAGTTTGCTCCCATAAGAGTTACCCAGAAAGACTCCTGGAGCTATTTAAATCTATGTTGGGATGGAAGCATGCAATCTGTTGATAATAAGCAGGAGGAGGGAGTCACTGGGCACATTTCAAGGGCATTTAACAGTATACTCATCTAGGCAACACCAGACTGTAAGACATCTGGATCAATGTTCCTTCCTAAGACAAACTGTCACCCTTTATCAGCATGGAAGACCTAACGTTATCACTGCATCTGTATTACTTAACATCATTTCTCAAAAGTAAATTTGTGCTAATAGAATACAACAAATGGTAAAGTACTCACAACCACAGGTTCATCCACCTCGGAGGAATCTTGATCTATAGGTCTCAATGTTGATGCTACTTGCTCACTCATATTTCTTCCCAAAAGTAGAATATTGTGATTTAGAAAATGTATTTAAGAGTACAGCTATATTTGTCACTTTTATGACCATATGTTGACTTACTATTTTTAAAAATGTGAAAATGATTTCAAAACAAAACTCGGGTTAAGTATGAGTGTACATGCGTTCCAATTACACCAAAGACGGTTTCTTGCAAAGCCACTTGTGTCTTGGCTAAGACGGCAGAGAAATCACCTTAAGGTACACAGGAAGACAGAATTTTTGTGAGGAAGTTTGATTTCACAACAGAATTCTCCATCATGTAGATATTTAGTGAAATGCTGCTAGGAATTTAAAAATTCAGGACTATTGCTTTTGTCACACTCTTATTCACCGGACCTATTTTCCCCAACTCCCTTGGAAATCGGTTGGAACGGGAAGAAAGGCTCAGTCTTTACAGCCTGTCTATGGCGATTTTCTCAGCGTCTGTGGCTGAGGTGAGTCTGCATACAGAGAAACCGGTCCACTTCTCTCTTGGCACCTTAACGCAAACCTCGCGATACGGTCACAACCCCACCGTGGTCCGGTTTCTAGGCCTTTCCTTAATTGCCCACCCCGCCCGCTGCCCAGGTCCCACTGCGGGCCCCAGATTCTGTGCTCTGTCGTCAGTTCCAGGGCCCCCATGAGCCAGATATCTCAAACAGCACCCCCAAGTCTCCCCCCACTGTCATCTGACCCCCTGCTCTCCTCTGCCCACCGCCCTTCCTTTCCCGCCACCAAGACAAGAAGTATGGCATCGCAACACCTGTGAGGAGAAAGATGACGACCTCGAGGGCCTTCCTCCTCAAAGGCCCCACATGGCACTGCCCGACCCGCCCAAAACTCACTGGCTCCCCCTCACACGCATGCACACTTAAACTCCAGACAGGACAGATCTGTAAACCTACCTGGCGAGTCTCAAGTAGTGAGAAAGAACCGGGACTGAATAAACACACCTGTCTCAGGCCCAACGCTCCTCACAGAATGCGCTCAGGAAGGCGGATGCGCACCAAGGCGCGTGCACAGCAAGGGGTGTGCGCACACACTGAGCATGCTCCCTGAGTTTGGCGTGTGCAGTGCAGGCTGAGGATTTCCCGCCACTAAGGTAGAGTCTTGGAACCACAGGGTCTCTGGAGGATGAGAAAAGGGGTTAAAGACTGTATTTTTTTCCTTCCAGGGCAGTCTTTCTTATGCATCCACAAACTGTGGTGATAGGTAGTCCCAGGTTACCCTTAGTGGAGAATGTGTCTCGGGAAGACACTCATGACAGAAATAGATATTAAGATTTTTAACACCTATTTTTATACATGCTTTGATGAACCATTTCCTTCTCTGCTTCTGGGATTTTCATCATGCTTGCAATGGCTTTACTCACTTCCATGGAATAAATACATAAATACATACCTCTGTTTCCATTGTTTTTGCTTGGAGCACTGCACATTTAAGTCTCTGAACTGGTAACTCATTTCTCTGAATATATCTCTGGTTCCTGTACAATATTGTTCTTTTAGCATCAGACTTTACTTTCACCAGCAGACACATCCACAACTGGGTGTTGTTTCCACTTTGGCTTAGCCTTTTCGTTCCTTCTGTAGCCATTTCTTCACTCTTCTCCACTAGCACATTCTTCTTATTCTATTACAGCGGGAATTTTCGTACTTACTAGGAGTTTTAATTTTACCCAAGAGAAAGGAAAACAAGTTCACACAAGGACTTTTACTCAAATATTCTACTCATGTACTCCTAATACTAGAAACAGAAACTAGAAACAGCCCAACTATTCAAAAACTGGTATATAGATGAAAGAAGAACAAGAGTATACTCGTACAAAAGAACACTACACAGTCATTTACAAAGGAACTACTAATGCATGTAACAGCAAGGATGCATCTCAGCTGTGCCAATGAGAGATGTCAGACACAGAAAGCTGTGTATTATATGATTTCATTTCAGTGGATTTCTGGAAAAGGCACAACTATAGGCACAGAAATGTATCTGTGGTTGCCAGTGTATAGGAGTGGAGGAAGGAGTCTGAATGCAAATAGCCCAAGGGAGCATTTTCAAACCAATGGGACGTTTTCTGCATTTTTATTGTGGTAGCATTTACATGATAGTATGCATATGTCAAAACTCAACAAACGGTAATGCTTTAAAGTGTTGACTTCTATTGTATATAAATTATATCTCAATACTCCTCACTTTTGTTAGAGGAAAAGGAACTTTTACATATTTAAATGTTGGTTATCATATCCATCTAGATCAGGAGCTCATAAACATAAAAATCTTATTTGCAATTCTTCCCAGACCTGGCCAACTTCCAGGATTCCCCATGCCACCTTTGCACTCTTATGACAGGACACAGAAACTTGGTCTTAACCATGTTTACAATTCCCTCTCCTTCAGCTCAAGTCCATATTCTTGCTGAGTTCTGTCCCTTTTACTTCGAAAATGTCTAATGCGTCTACTTTTTGCCAAGTCCCCCACATCTGTTGTAGTCCGAAGCCTCCCTCTGTTTAACTGTCAACCCCCTTCTAATGGTCTCTCACATCCACTCAGGGTGTCTCTTACAATTGCAAAACTGTTTATGACTTTCTAGATAAAGGCTACTGTCCTACACAAGAACTTGAAGGTATGGTCTAGCCCTTGCCCAGCTTGCTAACAACATGGGAAGCAGAGAATCCTCCTCTTTTCTCCCTTATCGAGCTTCATTCACACCCTTCAATTTCTTAAGCTTAGATTGTCCCATATTTCTGAAGCCTCCTGGTTAGTAAACTCCTTCAAGCTAGGCTTCAACAGTATATGGGATGAGAACTTCCAGATATACAAGTTGATTTTGAAGAGGCAGAGAAACAAGAGATCAAATTGCAACATTCCTTAGATCATGGAGAAAGCAAGGGAATTCCAGAGACACACCTACCTCTGCTTCATTGACTAGACTACCTCAAGGCCTCTGACTTCATGGATCACAACAAACTGTAAAATTCTTAGAGATGGGAGTACCAGACTAGCTGACCTGTTTCCTGAGAAACCTGTATGAGGGCTAAGACGCTACAGTTAGAATAAGACATGGAACAATACACTGGTTCAACATTGGGAAAGGAGTAGGACAAGGTTGTATATTGTCACTCTGCTTATTCAACTTACACGCAGAGCACATCATGGGAAATGCTGGGCTGGATGACTCACAAGCTGGAATCAAGATTGCTGGCAGAAATATCAACAAGCTCAGATGTGCAGATCATACCACTCTAATGGCAGAAACTGAAGAGGAACTAAAGAACCTCTTGATGCGGGTGAAAGAGGAGAGTGGAAAGGCTGACTTAAAACTCAACATTCAAAAATATAAGATTATGCCATCCAGTCTTATCATTTCACGGAAAATAGAAGGGGGGAAGTGGATGCAGTGACAGATTTAATTTGGGGGGCTCCAAAATCACTGTGGATGGTGATTGCTGCCATGAAATTAAAACACTTGATCCTTGGAAGAACAGCTATGACAAAGCTAGTATGCATGCATGCTCATTGCTTCGGTTGGGTCTGACTATGAACCCATGGACCGTAGCCTGCCAGGTGCCTCTTTCCATGGGATTCTCCAGGGAGAATACTTTAGTGGGTTGCCATGCCCTCTGCCCATGGGGCATGGCAGGGGATCTTCCCAACCCAGGGGTGAAACCCATGTCTCCTGCATCCCGTGCATTGCAGGGTGATTCTCTTTCTTTTGCCACTTTATTTATTTTTTAATTGAAGGATAATTGCTTTACAGAATTTTGTTGTTTTCTGTCAAACATCAGCAAGAATCAGTCATAGGTACACCCATGCAGGAGAATTCTTTACCGCTGAGCCACCAGGGAAGCCTATGTCAAACCTAGACAGCATAGTATAAAGCAGAGACATCCCTGTGCTGACAAACTATGGCTTTTTCAGTAGTCGTGTACAGATGTGTGAGTTCGATCATTAAGAAGGCTGAGTGACAAAGAATTGACGCTTTCGGTTTGTGGTGCTAGAGAAGACATTTGAGAATCCCTCGGACAGCAAGGATATCAAAACAGCCAATCCTAAAGGAAACCAACTGTGAATATTCACCGGAAGGACTGATGCTGAAGCCGAAGCTCCAACACTTTGGCCACCTGATGGCAAGAGCCGACTCACAGGAAAAGACCCTGATGCTGGTCGTAAAGCAGGTTACGCCATGGTGACTGCTGAACAGGTTTTAGAGGCAAAATCTCTCCCTCAGGGAACCAGTGCTCAGTTAGCAGAACCTGTGTCTCTGACCCGAGCTCTGGAGTTAAGCAAAGGGCAGCGAGCAAATATCTACACTGATTCTAAGTATGTTTATTTGACTTTATACGCTCATGCTGCAATATGGAAAGAAAGACAGTTAAAGGGCAACAGAAGAACCTGTTAAGCATTTCAGAGAGATCCAGAGACTTTTAACTGCCATATATTGTCCTAAAGAAGTAGCTGTTATGCATTGCAAAGGGCATGGCAGGGATGGGAACTAAAGCAACTGAAGGTAATCAGCTGGCTGACTGTCAAGCCAGATAAGTGGCACTTTAGGCAGCCCACCAGGCTCCACAGTCCCTGGGATTCTCCAGGCAAGAACACTGGAGTGGGTTGCCATTTCCTTCTCCAATGCGTGAAAGTGAAGTTGCTCGGTCGTGTCTGACTCCCAGCGACCCTATGGACTGCAGCTCACCAGGCTCCTCCGTCCATGGGATTTTAAACTTGCTGAGAGAAGCATAGCTAGACAGGCTGAGGACCCTGCTAGGGAACATATTCAGGGATGACAAGGTGGTGACAAGCCATGGTCTTTATCTCACCTACGTGGTGGTGTCCTTGAGTCCCCTCGGAGTTGACCCCTTTCCTAACAGAATGGAAGGTCCTGTTGTCTCTTTCTCATATTACTCTCAGTCAACGAGAGAGGCCTTCCCCACCCCAGGCCGTCAGATCCCAGTCGGTAAGGTGGCTGGCATTCATGAGACCTATTCTTTATTAAACAAGAAAGCACAAACAAGCACAATGCCAGCATAGATAAAATGCTTTCAATGCTCTCTGTTACTACAGTGATCCCCATAGAGACGCAATCTTCAGTTTATGAAGACGTTTTTATGAGACCCAAATTGCAGCAATCTGTGGGTTTTCACCCTAACTTTGCGCTTCCGCCCTTTGGGGATCCTCCTGGAATGGTCCACAGGCATCTATATCTGCTGTTTCCCAATCCCACCAGCAAGGGGCGCG